>NC_092675.1:9845686-10149279 GCF_964355755.1 Antedon mediterranea
TGCATGGCTAAACTTATTATTGTCATCAATAGCAAAGGCAATTGGTTTTCGCTCTTGTAGGCAACAACAACCCAGTCCACACTTTGAACCGTCACAAATTAGTGTGATTTCTTTTTTCACATCGTAAAATGCAAGGACTGGTGGTAAGATTAACTTTTGCTTTAATCTTTCAAATGAGGTTCCCATTTCCATATGACGTTCTAACGAAGCATCTCTCGTATAGTGGGGCTGTCATTTCACTGAAGTTGGTGTCTACGAACTTGGACACTTAGTTTAGCATTCCCAAAAAACCTGCTCAGCTCAGTTTGGTTTTCAGGTGGTGGTATTTCAACAATTTTTTTTCGGGTCTGGTTTGATTCCATCTAGTTATTAGGTGTCCAACATAAGATACTTGGCTTGTTCTGAATCTACATTTGGACTGGTTCAGTTTTAGGTTTAGAAGGTCATCCACTATCATTTCGCATGGGTATCCTTCGAAGTGTGTCTCCATTGCCCTTTGGTATACTTCGCTTCCACTGTTTACTCCGTATGGTAGCCGTAAGTATTTGAATCTTCCTAGTGGAGTGTTAAAACAGGTCAGGTTTGTTGATTCGTCATCGAGTGGAATCTGCCAAAAAGATCGAGTACAGTAAAAATCTTTAAATTTGTAAGATTCGTTGTGGCTTGTTTTATTGTACGCATGGGGTGGTGTGGCCTTTTTAAGGCTTTGTTTAGATCACGCGGATCGATACATTATTATTATGTCATCAGTGTTTTTCTTTTTGGTTGCAACCATTAAAGAAACCCAATCGGTGGTTTCTTCTACTGGTGTTATGACACCAAGATCTGTCATTCTCTTTGGCACACGCCTTGGTGGTCGAATGATTGCTGGTATATCTGGATCAATTTTCATTTTATATTTTAAAGGCAGTTTGCCTAATTTTCTATCAAACACTTCTGGAAACTTTGTAATCTCACAAGCTTTAGCATTGGCTAGCTCGTGTACAAAATCATCGTTGATAGTTATGAGGTTCAGTTTCAGTGAGTCAACAAGTCCAAGAATGGGTGAGCAGTTTTCTTTCAATATGCAGAAGCATGTGTTGTATGTTTCACCAGCGACAGTTATTTTTTTTTTCTCTTTTGTGGCGCAAACACCACTTTTATTCACATTCATATTATCTCATATTACATAAAATCGTATTATTTAACTTGTAAATGTTGTTACAGTTCATAATTAACATTTTTACATATATGAATTCTGTATTACTCCTTTTTTCATTAATTTTCTTATATTTTGTTATACACTTGACAGGATCATCATTATCATCTATCCCGTTTTAAAATAGTTCACACATTTTCATTTGTTTGTTTTCATTTTACAACCCGGATTATACAATATATTTATATACATGATAAAAAAAACAATAATAGCTCAGTACCACCAGTAACCCGTATCACTGTAATTCCTTTTCGGTTAATCGTATCAAATTAGAAATTATATTATCATAATCTTATTTCTTAAAGCTACCCATTTTTCTATACTTGTTTCTTTATTGTTATATGTTTCACATTCAATGTTATATAACATATTGCTTTTAAATGAATTCCATAAAGATTTACCCACTGGCTTATTTAGTGCAGATAACATTTTTATTCTATAAATAGTAAATGCTGCAAAAGTGTAAATATAATCTATTAGCTTATCTCCCGTTCCTAGTATTAATTGTTTAAATGATATATTATTGTGATTTAAACTTACAAAGATACTAAGCATTTTCCTCCAATATTTCTGAATAAATCTACAACTAAAAAACAAATGATTTTCATTTTCAATTTCTCAACATTTGTCACACGTTTGTGTTTCCTTAACTTTCCACTGATACAGCCGTTTGTTGGTAGGCAGTATTCTATGTAACATCTTATAATTGAATTGTGCTAGTTTCTTATCTTTCATTTTACATACTTTCCGTAACCAAGAGTTTTCCAATCAAAGTTGTTATCATTGAAGTACTCTTCCCATTTTAGTTGTGACATTGGAATAATGAAATATTCTTTCACAAACCATGAGTATATTAGTTTGGTAGTATTAATCTCATACTTGGTCCCAACTAATTCATCATTATCATCACAATTGAAAATATCTACCTCCTTAATAATACGTTTCCATTGAATTGGTATTGCCTTAATAATGCACAAATACTCATTTAACCAGTTTGTTTTACATTGTAGTTTCACCAGTATTTCGTTTGATGTTAAAAAAGTGTTCTTATTAACAATGTCTTTAATACTGATAATGCCACTGTCAATCCAATGCTTGTAGAAAAGCGATTTTTTTTTAAGTTTAACGTAGTGGTTTCCCCACAGTTGCTCATTCATTATATCGTTATAAGTTTCAGGTTTTTTTTTAGAGATTCTGTTATAATTTATGTAGGCTTTTATCATATTTTTGTAAAACAGTGGAATTTTATCAGAATTAACATCAATAATGTTATAACATGACATATTAAGTAAAACATTAACATCACATATTTTTTTAATATAATACATTGGAATATTTTTCCATTTAGCACCATCATCATTCATAATTCTTTTTAACCAGCCACACATGAGTGCGTTAACATGAAGAGTAAAATCAGGCATTTTAATGCCTCCCATCTCAATATCACCAATTAGAGTTTTTCTTTTTATCTTTTCCCTTTTATTGTTCCAAATAAAATTATATATTAGATTTGTAACTTGTGTATATACATATTTTGGAACATCAGTGATATTTGCAGCATATGTTAATTTAGATAGTGCAAGACTTTTCAGGATTATTATTCTACCAAAAATTGAGAGATTTCTAGCATTCCATTGTTTTAAAGTCTTTTCTAGCTCTATTAATTTAACATCCCAGTTTTTTCTGGTACATTCTTCTGTATTATACCCTACATATATGCCTAAAATTTTGATCGGGTGTTTTACCCAATTTAATTCTAAAGGTCTATCTATTCTGTTCTTCCATTTACCAATCCAAAAAGCATTGGTTTTTTTTTTATTTAGTGTCATTCCAGATACTTCACAAAAACGTTCAATTACACTGACTGCTGACTTAATACTTTTGTCATTACCAACATACAAAACAGTATCATCGGCTAATTGGCTTATTCTAGCTTCTATGTTATCTAAAATGAATAACAGAGCAGATAGAGGACAACCTTGTCTAATACCTCTTTCCATTTTAAAATTGTTTGAAACCCAACCATTGTTAACTGTGACACATTCAACGTTATTGTATAATACTTTTACCCAGTTACATAAGAACATTCCAAAGTTAAACTTTTCTAGAACATTGAACATAAAATCTCTACTAATAGAGTCAAAAGCCTTCTTAAAATCTATGGTAATTATTGCCCCTTCGATATCATTACACTCTGTATAATAAAGCAGGTCTTCTATTAACCGAATGTTTTCACCAGCGAAACGGCCTTTTATATAACCTATTGATTTAATAACCATTTTAAGTCTGTTACTTAAAACATGTGCAAGAATTTTGTAATCGGTGTTTAAGAGGGTAATGGGACGCCAATTATTCAAATTTTCTTTTTCTCCATCCTTGAACAAAAGGGTGATTACACCTCGTTTTTGCGAAAAGGATAATTCTTGAGAATTATAACTTTCATTTAACGCATCGCAAATTAAATGTTTAATATTATTCCAAAAGAACACATAAAATTCAACACTTAGACCATCCGATCCAGGTGTTTTATTTTTTTCCATCATTGAAATGGCCTTTTTACATTCATCAATAGTGACGTAACCTTCACAATTTTCTTTTTCTATTTCTGAAAGCTTGTTTATAATAGAATTACAAAGGTATTTATTAATTTTTCCAGGGTTTATAACATTTTTTGCGTATAAACCTTCGAAATGTTGTATTTGTTCCTTTAAAATATCAATTGGGCTCGTTGCTAAGCTCCCATCTTTAGTAATTAAACTTTTTATGTGTTTCTTTTTACTTTTGGATCTTTCTAACCCAAGAAAGTATTTTGTATTCCGGTCGCCTTCCTCTATCCATTTTACTCTGGACCTAATTTGCGCGCCTTTTGCTTCTACATTATAAATGTTTTCAAGCTCTATTTTTTTATTTTCAATTTTATTTTCAATGGTTATATCACAATTTTGAGTATTCATAATTGTTTCATTTAAGTTTTTTATTTGTTTTTGTAATTTTTCTTTCTTTTTATTCTGGTTTTTATTTTTTTGTTTTCCGTATGCAATTGAAAAATCTTTTATTTTTGTTTTTACAAGCTCCCATAACAAACTTGCACTTACAGGTTCTCTATTATTTTTTAGTATTGAAACATCAATTATTTTAATTACTAATTTTGTAAATGTTTCATCTTTCAGAAAGCTATTGTTGAGCATCCATAAACCAGGACCGCGTATTTTTTCATGCAAATCTATTTTAATTGATACCGCCTGGTGATCTGTGAGAATAGCTGGACGAATGTCACAGGCTAAAATATCTCCATTTGAAAAGAGATCTTCTGATATTAACCAGTAATCCAGCCTACGGAAAATGTTGTTAAATCTCTTACGCCACGTAAATTGTTGCTTATTCATGTTTTTGGATCTCCAAATAATCATTTAAATTTAAATTTTTCATTAGGTTTTTAATCGTAAAAACAGATTTATCAGACCTATTTGCGCTACCTTTTTGGTCAATGTCAGTATTCATGATGCAATTCAGATCTCCACCTAGAATGATAGAATTACCCTTCCCTCCACCAAAGTCATTGTAACATTTGTGTATGGTACTAAAGAATGCACTTCTATTTTTGCTTTCATTAGGAGCATAAATATTTATAATGTCCAATTCCTTTTCATTTATCATTAAATTAAGAAATATATATCTTCCATCAATATCAGTTAACTTTTTAACAATTTTTCATTCAAGACCTTTTCGTAATAGTATCGACACTCCTCTACTATGTGAATTACCTATACTATGGATCGCTTCACCTTCCCAAACAAAGTTTGATTTATTAATAATCTCATTTGTTAGATGGGTTTCCTGAAGCAGACATATATCCGCTTTTTGATCTTTTACCCATTGGAATAGCTTATGTTGCTTATTTATATTTCTAGCTCCTCTAACGTTTAGTGTTATACAATGTAAATTCATAAGATTAGAGTAAAGAGCTTCCTAGGGAAATTACAATATTTAGAATACATATTATTAAGATTAAATTACTTGTTTTTGTTTCTCTTTCTTAAACTTCTTTTTTTCAATACTCTTTGTTTTTTCTTCTGTCCTGCCTTCATTTCCGGACTGTTCCTTCAGATCTCTCGCTGCTTTCTTGTTTGTGCTAACACTTTTACTTTTTTGCATACTTTTTTCAAAGTAGTCAGTTACCTTCTTCTGTTCATGCTCCTCTCTTTCCCCAACTTCCTGCTCCTCTCTTTTTTCAGCTTTTTGGTACTTTCTTCTCGGTAATTCTTGTTCCTCTCCTTCTTCAACTTCCTCCTCCTCTCTTTCGTCCACTTCCTGCTCTTCTCTCTGCTCCTCTCTGTCATCATCTTCCTGCTCATTTTGGTTTGTGTGTTGTTCTATAGTGATCACACTTGTTTCTTTCTGCGCATTTTCATCATCTGATGATTCACTACTTCCATCAAAACTAAACACTTCATCATGTGTTTCTGTATCAGATTGTACCGTAGCTCTTTTCCCGTAGTGGTTATCGTTAGCATTATTATTTTTTGGGTTTTCAAAGTTAAAAACCGATTCCCAAACTTTATTAATGTATGCACCAGGTGAACCAGATGATGATACATTATGCGCTTCAACATTACATCTGTCCCTAGTATGCCCTGGTAAATGACACTTGAAACAGATTATATCAGCTTTGCATTGAAAAGCTTCACTTCCTGACCGTCATGAAAAGCCCGTGCTCTAAAACCATTTATTATTATCTGTCTTGGTATTGGCGATTTTAGCTTTTCTACAACGACAGCTCTGTCACCGTTTAGCCAGCTGGTTAATTGACCATTAACCCTTATTTTTAGCCTTGTAACATCTCCTATTGGTTTGCATCCTAGCGCTTTCAACTTGCTAGCAATCTCTACGTCAGCAACCGATATTGGTATATCCTTTATGACTATTCTCGTTGTTTCCATGTTTGTATGCCAAATAAGGATTTTTGTCATGAATTGTAATATTACAATTCCTAATGTTTAGTCCATTCGTAATTAGTTTCACTCTATCATTTCTATTATTTAGATAAATTCGCCATAGGTTCCGTATTTTTTGAACACCGATTATACTTTCTGCAGCAATTATTTTTAGTAGGGCTATACATAGATCTTCATCTTTGAAAAAGCTTTTTCCTGTTGGTATTTATTAATAACTTCACATTATTTTGTTTTCGTAATTATTTTACATATAAAATTATAACATATAAACAACTCTTTATATACATAACTATACAAAAAAGATACAGTAACAAAGACCCATGGACCCATAGGCTGGCAAATATATTAAAACTCTTGCAGTAGAAAACGACAGTTTGCATCTGAACATAACCAAAACATTATTAGTGTTTAATTCTTAGTGAGAAACCTTAAATAGATTCTCTGATGGTTTCTTTGAAATATAACAAAGCATTATTAACAAACATAGTTGATGCACTAATGTGGCCTTGGTAAATTAAGTATCATGATGAGTTAATATAACAAATTTGAATCTTCCTGAACAATACCGTATTTAATTAACATTTAATTAGGCTTTTCCAAACATTGGATACAAAACATCTGTAAAAAGTATACTATAACTACCAAAATCGGTCACGCCGGACTAGGAAAATTTCGGGTTTCGGGATAATGTGCTCTTGCAACTCATTGTACATAACCAATACTATTTATGTCTACTAAAATTGTGTTTAAAAATAAATCACCGATTTTTTTTTTCAGATTTCACTGAAATTTCAACACAAAATGTTCAAAATGATGTTTGTTGTGTTGGTAGCAGTAATGGTAGAGGTTACTCTTCCAGCATTAGCTTCATACCACCCCGGACGTTCGTGCTGTCCCAGCTATTAGACATCATACAACAACAACTGCTACAGAATTTTTGGCCAATCTGTAACTTGGCAAGACGCTGAAAATTACTGTCAGCATCAGGGATCTGATGCTCATCTAGTATCTCTCCACAGCCAAGGCGAATCAGATTTCGTTAAAGATTTATGGAACACAGCTACCGGAAACAGAGTCACTGAACGAGTCTGGAGAAATATGTACTGGATTGGATTGACAGACGCGCATTATGAAGGACATTTCAAGTGGTCTGATGGCAGCGGATATGCCTCTTACAGAAATTTCCACGCTGGTGAACCAAACAACCATAGAGGAAACCAAGACTGCATTGTAGTGTGGGATTACCAACATAAAAATAAAGGATTGTGGGATGACCAACAGTGCTATAATAAACATCCTTTTATTTGCAAAATGTGTCAATAAGAAAATACTTGTTTTAAAATCTTAAAACATATCTATTATTATTATTAGTAATAGTAGTAGTAATTAAAGAAAACTGTTTACATAACTGTTTCATTTTAAATAAAATATAATATTCAGTACAAAGGAGCATTCTCCATAACTCGCTAGTGGTATGGAGATGATTAGAAAGCATTCGTTATTTTTATCGATACACTTAATCAAGCTCAAAGTTCTATTTAAATAAATTTAAATTGCATATACGTTGGGCGTGTATTTTGTTATTAATTAAGTAAATATCTAATCAATTAACGATTGAATGGATGAATGAATGAAAAATATTATTATTAAAAAATAAATGAGACGGTTTTAATGCTGCATAGGCAGCCGATTATCGTACGGTCCTGTCTCTAGAACAATAAAGCAAGGTCTAACTGTGTAATAGTATTAATATACAAATTTCTAGGTGACTAGTTAGTTAGTAATTAATAGTTAGTTACAGTCTATCTAGTGACAACTGCACACCCAGTGAATTTTGAACGAGGACTACAATTTCATTCTCTCGTGGTAAGCAAATTCAAAATCTCTAACCCAATTTTATGTCATAACCTAAGAAAGTCACACTTAATACTTATGAATATATACAATAAATACGTATAGTGAATGTCGATAGTGAATGTTTAAGGAAGGATATCAAACAACAGACAGTGAGTGGCACTGGATCAAACATTATTGTTTGGATGCGATACGATTATGCCCCTACAGGTTTTCTGGTATGGTATCGACTTTGCTTCCACAAAACGTCATTAGAATCTACCGTACGGGCTAATGTAGCCTATGGGCTACCGTATATGAGCGAATGGGACTGGTAATACCAAAACGGCATGCCTACCATCCATATATATATATCTGTAAACTTTTTGATAGCATATCGTGACCCGTATGATAAACAACTTTAATAAACAATGAATATGTCTTTGAGAACATCGATGTTCTACATCTTTCCTTCCAAGTTGGTAGCTCTTGTAGGCAACCACAACCCAGTCCACACTTTGAACCGTCACAAATTAGTGTGATTTCTTTTTTCACATCGTAAAATGCAAGGACTGTGGTGAGATTAACTTTTGCTTTAATCTTTCAAATGAGGTTCCCATTTCCATATGACGTCCTGACGAAGCAGCTCTCGTATAGTGGGGCTGTCATTTCACTGACGTTGATGTCTACGAACTTGGACAGATAGTTTAGCATTCCGAAAAACCTGCTCAGCTCAGTTTGGTTTTCAGGTGGTGGTATTTCAACAATTTTTTTTCGGGTCTGGTTTGATTCCATCTAGTTATTAGGTGTCCAACATAAGATACTTGGCTTGTTCTGAATCTACATTTGGACTGGTTCAGTTTTAGGTTTAGAAGGTCATCCACTATCATTTCGCATGGGTATCCTTCGAAGTGTGTCTCCATTGCCCTTTGGTATACTTCGCTTCCACTGTTTACTCCGTATGGTAGCCGTAAGTTGAATCTTCCCAGTGGAGTGTTAAAACAGGTAAGGTTTGTTGATTCGTCATCGAGTGGAATCTGCCAAAAAGAGTTTTTAGCATCGAGCACAGTAACAATCTTACAATTTGCAAGATTCATTGTGGCTTGTTTTATTGTAGGCCTACACATGGGATGGTGTGGTCTTTTAAAGGCTTTGTTTAGATCACGGGGATCGATAGATAATCTTATTATTATGTCATCAGTGTTTTTCTTTTTGGTTGCAACCATTAAAGAAACCCAATCGGTGGCTTCTTCTACTGGTGTTATGACACCAAGATCTGTCATTCTCTTTGGCACACGCCTTGGTGTTCGAATGATTGGTGGTATATCTGGGTAAATTTTCATTTTATATTTTAAATGCAGTTTGCCTAATTTTCTATCAAACACTTGGAAACTTTGTAATCTCACAAGCTTCACCATTGGCTAGCTCGTGTACAAAATCATCGTTGATAGTTATGAGGTTCAGTTTCAATGAGTCTTAAAGTCCAAGAATGGATGAGCAGTTTTCTTTCAATATGTAGAAGCTTGTGCTGTATGTTTCACCAGCTACAGTTATTGGTAGCTTTATTTATCCCATTGTATGAATAATTGTACCACCGAAAGCTCTTAGGCGGGCACGCTTTGTACTGAGTGTCAATTGCAGCTTCTTGTTCAATACCTTGTACCATGTGATATGGTAAGACATTACACTTTGCACCTGTGTCTAACTTTAAAGTTAGAGGTTTGCTGCATGTGGTTACGTTAACCTTGATATCATTTGCCTTATTTACCTCCGCCAAGGAGGCATATGTAATCGGTAGCGGGTGTTTGTTTGTTTGTTATCAGGATTACTCAAAAAGTAATTACAAGATCTTCACCAAAATATATAATATACAGATAGATATGTGGTCAAGGACCATTCCATTACATTTTTGGACCATGGTCCCAATTCTGGACCACTTTTTAGTATACTTTTCCGACCTGCTAGTGTTAAAAGGTAGGACAGAATTTTTCAAAAGATGGCGAGCAGTCTTAAAGTAACAAGTAAACTGAAATTGCATTTTCTCGAGAACTACTTGTCCAAAAAACTTCATTTTTGTACAAGAGGCAAGAGTTATAATTTGTTATTTGTAATTTTGAAACATAATTTGATTGAATTTGCACGTTTTTTGATGCGAGTAGTTTAAAAAACCAAATTCACTCGTTTGATTTTCGCGTTGCTGTTCTATTGTTAGTCAACTGAAGCTATTGTTAATTGAAAGGCTTGTTACATTACATCAAACTCGCATACAACACATGCTTGTAGTGAAATTAGCCTAAATCACAAACAGCATTATGACACACACAAATATATATATATTATAAATAATAAAAATAGTGCTGTTCCGCCGTACCACGCCGAGAATGTTAAAGAGTCGCTATCCAATCGAGTTCGAACAATACCATGAAAGCCCCAGTGGTCTAATGGTTAGGACATCTGCATATCAAGCAGGCGGTCCGAGTTCGAGTCTCGGTTGGGGCGACTTTTTCTCATTCTCACAGATTTCCTCGTCTTTATCGTTTCAAACTAATTAATTAAATTTCAGTATATCACCGGGCGGTTTAGAATTAATGTTCTTTGCCTGATTTGTTTATATTATAAATCATTATATATATATATTTTTTTTTTTTACCGGAGAAATCTTATGTAGGAGAATTTTACAGTAGGCGAAGTTATGCACTCTCGGTGTGGCTTTCAAGTTGAGTAGATCGATTTCAATTACTTGGTCAATTTGTTCCATTTCATAATCACACTCGTCACTTTCAGGCAATTGGCTGATTTACTGAACGTTTTATAACGCGAATAGCTTGGACGTCTTCGCTCCTGTCGGACACTGTCGTCTGCATAGTATAGTGCCGATTTGCTGTCCTGTCACATTTTCTGCACCTGGCACCAAATGCCGGGCAGTTTCTACTAGAGTCTGATTTTCCACAGCGAGAACAGTCTTTAATCCATGAGTTTGGTACTACTAATATTATTGTTATTACCTGTTGGTTTACCTGAGATAGTCAATAGTCAAAAGTTGGTCATAGCACCTAAGCATTTCACTTGATTTGTCAGTGGCCCAGTGGTGGCGCCAGCGGGGGGGCTACGGGGGCTCTAGCCCCCTCGTCGGGGAGCCTAGCCCCCCCGTCGGGGAACACGGGTACTTTTTGTCGGGGAATATAATATACAGTAAAAAACGTTCGCGTTCACTTCATATAGCTTCAGCGCCTAGAAAACCACGACGTTCCATTGACCGTGAGAGTACGTCAGAGGGCTATTATGCACTTTTATGCATTCATTATTGCCAGAGATCTAACTACTAAACAATAGCTAGTACGCACTTGTTTGGCGGTATCCCTTTGTACGAATCGTTCACCGTTGGGTCGAGATGCGTGATATCATGTTCCATCCAGGGACCAAAATGTGTAATGTAGTTATTTTCCAGGCGAAGTTTACCGACGGTTACCGAAGGGAACACGGGTACTTTTTGTCGGGGAATATAATATACAGTACAGTAAAAAACGTTCGCGTTCATTTGGTAGCTTCAGCGCCTAGAAAACCGCGACGTTTCATTGACATTGAGAGTACGTCAGAGTGCTATTATGCAATTTATATGCATTCATTATTGCCAGCGATCTAACTTACTACTAAACATTAGCTAGGTACGCACTTGTCTGGCGGTATCCCTTTGTACGAATCGTTCAACGTTGGGTCGAGACGCGTGATATCAAGTTCCATCCAGGGACCAAAATGTGTAATGTAGTTATTTTCCAGGCGAAGTTTACCGACGGTTCGGGTACTTTTTGTCGGGGAATATAATTCGTTCGCGTTCACTTCGTAGCTTCAGCGCCTAGAAAACCTCGACGTTTCATTGACCGTGAGAGTACGGCAGAGTGATATTATGCACTTTATATGCATTCATTATTGCCAGCGATCTAACTTACTACTAAACAATAGCTATAGGTACGCACTTGTCTGGCGGTATCCCTTTGTACGAATCGTTCAACGTTGGGTCGTGATATCATGTTCCATCCAGGGACCAAAATGTGTACTGTAGTTATTTTCCAGGCGAAGTTTACCGACGGTTACGTCGTGTACTGTGTCGACGTACGCTACACTACAGCAAAAACGAATTATGTTAATTGTTCGTATGTTCACCAATTTTTTAATTCACAAGTAACCTTCTGTACCGTGGGGCACCTAAAATAAATATTTCATCCATTACTAAACAAAAAAACATGCCATTTTCGCTTAGCCAACATCTTATTATAGCTAAGTTATTAAATTTTCAATGTCCTGTATGTCATGAATTTCTCACCACCCGGAAGTCCAGATGGTACGCAGGCATACACTTGGGAGGAATAAACTTATTTCCCTGGACCCCCACCGAGGGCCCTTGGCGGCCCCCTGGCCTCCAGCCTTGTGATGCTCGCTTCGCTCGCATAGCCCCCTCGTCGGGGAATGTAGCCCCCGCGTCGGGAAGATCCTGGCGCCACCCCTGCAGTGGCCTCGTGTATTTGGCAGATTTGTATAACCTTTTCTAGTTTAGGTCTTTTTCTCGGAGGAGGGCCTTTCTGACCCTATCGTTGTCTATATCCCTACGACTATTCTTTCTCTGATTAATAACTCATCTCATAACTCACCAAATTCGCACGTGCCTGCTAACTTCTTGAGTGTGGCGATGTATGTTTGTATAGATTCGCCACTATTCTAATTATTTGTTGTGTGTTATACTTGTGTGTTTCAATGACTTTTTTTTTTTTTGCGGTGCGCAATGTGCTTTGAATTTTTTCTTTACAACGTCAAGGTTTACTATCGAATAAAATCAATTTAATATCGAATAAAATCAATCAATCAATCTACCTTTGCTTCTTCGTTCTCAAAATCAAATGACCTGTAGCGTTCGGTTTCCTCCTCGCCTGCTAATAGAAATATGAAGCACTTCTCCTTGTCATTTTTTGTACTGTGAGCGGCTGCTGGATACACGTCAAAATCTAGGCCTAGGCCTAGCCTCTAGGTCGAATTTTCACAAATTGTCGGCGACGTTTATTTCAAAACTAAGTTGGTTAGGTCTATAAAGGTCTCGCCCATTCTGACACCATGTAATTTATTGTAGAAATAAGACGAGAAGACTATAGAATGACGTTTAATACCAATCAGTTTTATTATTTTACACCGTTACTTTTTACGATCATGTGCGTGTCTGTGGATCGTATGACAGCATATCGTGACCCGTATGATAAACAACTTTAATAAACAATGAACATGTCTTTTTGAGAACATCGATGTTCTACAATTTTAATGTAAACATTTTCAAATGACGGTACACATCATTTCAATTCACACAGGAATGAAAAACATAAAGAAAATGTTAAACTAAAATATTGTGTATCTTGATCAAATAAACTTTAAAGATTAGATTAGATTTCATGTTCGTTAACAAGTGATGACATTATTAGGATTTTTACAGTACCATCCAACTATTTAAACAGCCTGGTTAGAGGGGAACAGAAAAAAGGAGGGAAGTAATAATAAAATAACATTAAATACAAATGTTTCTTACAAAAACGTCGCTCGACCTTTTGACGTCACAGTTTTAATTATTGTTCGTTCGTCATTAAATGATGTTTAAATTAATATTCTATTTATTAATTTAAGAAATAATGAGTCCATCGGCTACTGATGTATAGAACAAAAATATATCCTAAGCTAAACTATACTGTGCATATTTTGGGGTAGGAGGTTACTCCCTAAGGTCGTAGTGACCCACATAGGCCTACCCCAACGTTTTCCCGAACCTTCTTCGTACAGACGCCGACAAACGTATACACTAATCAAATAATACTTGATCTACACCAGAATATACACACACGTCCATTCGCCAAAGCTATTTACGATAGAATGATTTGACCATTATTCAATGATAATTTAAATCCATACGTTGACAGTACATCCCATAGACTCTCTTCTCCCAGACGTGCTTTGGAGTTTGAGCATGCCCAGTCCGAGTTTCCAAATACCTTTTTTTTTAGCCGCAGTAAACAAGCTACCGATGGTAACTGTTTCCTACTGATTCTGTTCTCTTCTTGAATATAAATGCCTAGATGAGCGGCGCGAAAAGATATTAGGCTACCATGTTTCAGTCAGTCTTTTTAACTATGATTATGAATCGTAAATAAGAGAGATGTAAAATTAATGAAATTTATGATTAACGTTCTGATGTTGAGGGCGTTTTACCATCCATGTGCGCGCATAATCGAATCAGGAACAAACGTAACGTGAGTGCAGAGTGGCGTCTGTATTATTAATATTACATGCAGTCGATCCTCTGAGTGCATTTTTCTGTCATGTAGCCTAGGCCTAGCTCTAGGCCTATTTCTATTTTGTTTGTCCTATGAATCAAAGAAATTACGTTCTTTTCTATAATATAAAACTAAGATCCCTAATGGTTAGTATTTTACAATTTTTTTTTATGGTTTGGGTCCGATCTTTTTACCGATTTCATTCACATTTTACCTCATAACCAGGTTAAACCTAGGCCTAGGCCTAGACTAGCTAGGCCTACTAGAGTCTAGGCCTAGGCTAGCTAAGGTAGCCTACTAGGGGCCTACACTACTACTAGTTAGGCGGATTGCCTACTAGGCTAGGCCTATTTAATAGGCTACACTAGCTAGGCCTAGAGAGCTAGTAGTAGTAGGCTCTAGACTTGCTAGTTACTTGCCTAAATTACTCAGTATTTACTATTATTAGTATTACTGTTATATTATTACTATTTATTCTACTGTCAGTGTAGTGCAGGATAGTCGCCGCCAGCTAGGCCTAGCTACGTTTTAGTAATAGCCTACTAAGGCCTATTAGTCTATACTTATTTACCTCCGCCAAGGAGGTATATATGTAATCGATCGCGTGTGTTTGTTACTTGGCCAAATTGAAAATTGGCCAAGTATGTTGATTGGTGCGGTTTGTGTGTGGGTGTGTTTGTTTGTTTGTCATCACTCTAGCGCACACAATTTTGATTCGAATGACTCCAAATTACTACCATACATGTCACCTGGTGCAAGGACGACACTGCCCAATTTTGGTGAAAATCCGGACCACGGTCCCAATTCTGGACCACTTTTAAAAATTATTTTCAGACCTGCTAGTGTTAAAAGATAGGACAGAATTTTCAAAAGCCGGTGAGCAGTCTTAAATTAACAAGTAAACTAAAATTGCATTTTCTCGAGAACTACTTGTCCAAAAAACCTCATTTTTGTACAAGAGGCAAGAGCTATAATTTGTGATTTGTAATTTTAAAACATAATTTGATTTAATATACAGGCTTTTTGATGCGAATAGTTTAAAAAACCTATTTCTTTTCATATTCACCCGTGTGTGTTTCGCGTTGCTGTTCTATTGTTAGTCGACTGAAACTATTGTTAATTGAAAGGCTTGTTACATAACCGTTACACCAAACTCGTATACACATGATAGTAGTGGATTTAGCCTAAATCACACAGCATAAGACACACACTTTTGGTGAAAATCGGGTCATGGTTATTAGGCCAATTTTGATTTGGCCAAGTATCGCGCTATGCGCGAAGGCTAGTTTGTCTGTCTGTTTGTTTGTTTGTTAGCAGGATTACTCAAAAAGTAATTACAAGGTCTTAACCAAAATGAATGTACAGATAGATATGTGGTCAAGGACCATTCCATTAAAATTTGGGACCATTTCGGACCACGGTCCCAATTCTGGACCACTTTTTAGTATACTTTTCAGACCTGCTAGTGTTAAAAGATTTTATTCAAGAAAATTTTTCAAAAGCCGGCGAGCAGTCTTAAAGTAACAAGTAAACTGTAATTGCATTTTCTCGAAAACTACTTGTCCAAAAAACTTCATTTTTGTACAAGAGGCAAGAGTTATAATTTCTGATTTGTAATTTTGAAACATAATTTTATTTAATGTGCACGTTTTTTGATGCGAGTAGTTTAAAAAAACCTATTTCTTTTCAAAGTCACTCGTTTGATTTTCGCGTTGCTGTTCTATTGTTAGCCAATGAAGCTATTGTTAATTGTTGAAAGGCTTGTTACATAACCATTACACCAAACTCGCATACACATGCTTGTATTTAAATTAGCCTAAATCAGACCCACACAAATATATATATATATATAATCTTATGTAGGAGAATTTTACAGTAGGCGGAGGTATGCACTCTCGGAGTGGCTTTCTAGTTAGGCCTTCAAATGTATTGCCATCCTACCAGTATTGCTAGTAGTACAGTATATACAAATTGATTAACTGTTTTGTACATCATCGTCATTATTAGCAACTCTCCTTTCAAGTCTCCTATTTAAGTATCTAGGCTTGGCCTACTACTAGTTAACATTTTTATATATTTACCCTACAGGGATGATTACTTACTAAATTGTTGGCAAATTCATACTGTATTTTTTATACTGTAGGTCATCACAATTAGAAGATGAATGAAACAGAAGAGGAGTTTGAACTCGAACTACTTGGCCTCAACCAAATAGACTACGAGGTCACCAGTGAAGATGAACGTCATGAAATAGAGGAAGCTCTGTATCAATCTATGCATTATGCAAAATCTATAACTGTTCATGAAAACAAAGTAATACCAACAGCAGCACATAAAATTGAAGATAAATCTAAACTTCTACAAATAGATACAGAAAAGGAGGTTATTGCAACCACCAAGGATAAGCATAACATATTGAATGAGGATAATGAACACTCAAAGTATTATTTAAACCAAACATCCAAAACAACATTAATCATTGGTAAAAATTCTATCGAAAGTACTGTTACTGAGTCGGATATCAATATTGTTGGTTTAAAATCCATCAATAAAGGCCCTACACAAAACACAGATTCTACCAAATTAAAAGAAAATTCAATGAATAAAACTATTATAAAGTCAACTAACAGATTTTTTCAGGACAGTGAATCCGAAGATGATTGTTGTCTTATTGAATCTGCAAGTGAAGATGAAAATCTTCAGGTCCATGTTGCCTCAAACTCAACAACAATCTCAACAACAATGGATGCAACAACAACACAAGTGAAAACTCCAGTCAACAAGGTGAAGAGATACTTTGCAGAACCATCGACTAAGCCTATGACAGGAACATGTTTCAATTGTAAAGAAACTGGGCATTATATGAGTGATTGTCCTCAAGAAAAGGTATGACAATGGTGATGATTGGTTCTATGTTATGATATTTAATTACTTTTTATACAAAAACTGTCTAAATACTGATTAGGTTGATTCCAAAACTGAAGACCACCCTCTGTGACATGATTTTTTTGCGAAGAATCTGATGATTGGCACCTTTTAGAGTGAGATGTTTGACAATAATTTAACTTGTATCCTGGAAATAAAAATATATAAATCTTGATCGCACTGGACTTCTTAATTTGGTCTCAAAATTAACCGAGTCGCTGGCTAAAGTGACCAACAAAAGTCCAATCTGAACACTGGCTACAATTCCCACACAGGGTTAAATTAACCAAGTAAATTATTATTATTTATAAAGTGCCTTTCCAGAAGATAAATGCGCTGTACAGAGAGATTATAAAAAACCACACAAAAAAATGAACTTACTGTCGCCAAGAACCCTTCTTGTGGCGGGGGACATGAATGTTTATAAGTTGGATGGAGAGAATATTTAAAGTTGGACAATTTTTGTCAATTGAATTATTCTCTCCATTCAATGAATACAAAACATCCATTATTTGTATTATAACACACCTACTTTTATTCAAGTTATCTATCGTTAATCATTAATGAATGCTAGGCCGGAAAGGCTGCTAGGCCATTAAAAAAGGCAATACCTCAACTTTAGATGCGAAGTAGAACAGTTATATGGCGCCCACAGCACATTGATTTCTAAACTCAGTCAATAAAAATTTCTCAAAATGTTTATAGAAAGCTCCGTTGGATATTGTGCTTCGCCAACAGAGCAAACAGAATTTCTATGTTTTTCTTAAAACAAATGACAATAAATGATACTGTACTTGACTTAAACATGAATTAGAGAAAACATTAATTGTCACCACTAGATAATCACTTTTTCATAAGATAGGGCTAATTCCAAATAACATGTGATGTAAAAATTGCAAGAATATAACATGAGCTACAGTAGCCAGCTAGGTATGTAATAGTCTGTAGAGAATCTTGATCAAGTTGATTTCGCTGATGGAGTATAGAATGTGTTTTCGCTTAGTAGGATGATTTAAGTTCACTGGCAAATGTTCATCTATGTTGATTTATGTTTTTCTTTCATTGTCATTTCGTCTGTCCCATAAATCTTATCTTTTTTATTTACTTGTAAACCAGATAATTACAGTAGTCTTAATTTTAGTTTTTGTGCCAATTAATCACATGTTTTGTTCTTTACGCTGATAGATAATCATCTGCGGCACGTCCTAATTAAAGACTTCCGATCAGTAAGCCTACAGCTTATTTCAATGGTTTTTTTCTACAATCTCTTCTTAAATGCCCTTGGGTAACAGTCGCCCACTCTCAATTTTGTTGATATTTAACCACCCTTTGGTACAGTTTTAGCTTAAACTAAAAAGTAACATTTTTCAAACTTTTGCAATTTCTCATTTGTGTCCAAATTTTAATTTAATGTTGTTGTCATTTTCATATACTAATTACTGTAATTTACAGTCAAAATCATCTAAATACCTGACACTCTTTCAAAACCAGACTGTGTATTACATTACATGTAAATATACAGCATTTTGCCAAAAAAAAAACCTGCGATTCCAATGAAGTCCTGCTTTATGCAATTTTTCTTAAAGCATAATCTCTAAAGATTGTAACAAAAACTTTTTCTTTCCTTACAGAAACCTGTAACTTGTATTTTATGTGGTCTACAGGGTCACTACTACAAGAAATGTCCAAATCAGCTGTGTTATAACTGTGACTCACCTGGTCATGAGAACAAATCCTGTAGTAAGAAACGTGTACACTGGAGCACTGTCTGCAAACGTTGCTATATGCCAGGCCACGAGATGGTTGTAAGCACTGTATAATATAATGCACTTGCCAATTATATGACCCACTACACGACCCCTGGGAGATTTTTTTTTGTCATTTAAAAATAATCATTGAGGCAGGGATCCGCCAAAAAAAACCTAAATGGTATGTCACATCAATGAACAATGGTGTGACAGTGTCAATGTCCGTCACTTTACCACCCTTCATATCATGAAAAACATGGACACATTGCGTCAAAATGGATGTGTCATTGTCGTATAAAGATTAGACAATAGAGAAAATAAATATTGTTTATGGTTTTGTACTATTAATTGGAAACATAATGTACTCACATTTGATAATTGTTCTCTTTAGGCTTGTGCTGATCGCTGGAGGCAATTTCATTTAACAACAGTAAGTTTTTTTTTTTATTTGTTTTTTCCTTTAGTTGATAAGTAATGTTTGAAATTCAACATGTGCTTTGTAGAAGTAATTGTTTGGTATATCCCTCAGAAATATCTGCCTTTTGTCTGTACCAAACAGCACAGTCATAGTTAAATTGAATATTAATTATTATTTAGAAAATTAGTAAATTTGTAATGAAAAAAAACATAAAGTACAGTTCTGTTTAGTTAAGGACTTGATATTGTATTTATGTTTTCAATATTAGAGTAGATTGTATCATTCTTTAGGTAAATATTGTATTAATTCAGTTTCTGCTGCCCCATTCATCCATTACATTACTGTTTTAAAACATCTGGCATTAAACTACTACCACCACCAAAAGCCAATCTATGTAGAACTAGGAAGTCTATTGTTGTAAATCATCGCAATCATTATGTATAATCATGGAGAAATATGGTATAATTCAAATATTTAATGATAACTCTATACTGTAATTTGGGTTTTGATTTTTAATTGTTTTAACAGTATTTTAACATTGGCCTATTAACCATATTTTATCATTGGCCTATTAACCGTATTTTATCATAGGCCTATAGCTGTTTTTTAATTTGTAGTTGTGTTGTCTTAATGATGTCTTAATTATGCCAAGCAAAAACGAGCTTCCATTTTAAGTGGACCAATAACCTTTCTTGAAATTATATATTCTTTTATTTACAGAAAGCAAAACCAAAGTTATTGTATGGTGCTGAGGAAAGTTTGCAACATAAATATTGTTACAACTGTGGTAAAGAAGGCCACTTGGGTTATGTATGTTTTATATTTATCTACTTGTTTAAAGGCACTTTTATCTACTGGAAAACTACTGTATGTTTTTGAAACAGTGACATGCTTCTAGAGAGATATCTAGAGTAATTAACATAAAGTAAAGGAAAAATGATTTAACAAATGAAAATTACAAGAAAATTTCACTAAATTATGTACAAAGTATAAGTAACAAACGTAATTTAAGGATTTAATAACAAAGAACTAGTGAAGCAATTGCAGTAATTATTTGTAAGAAGATACAAGTATGGTTGAACCAAGAAAATACATTAATTTTTTATCTATTGTCCCATTAATATATTGTTTCCAAACAACAACCCAAGGCACTATCTACTCTTTTTTTTTTCACTATCCTACTTGTTCTATGGACACTTGGGTTATGTTTCATATTTTAAATATTAATACAATGCACTACCTAAGTAGCTCTTGTCAAATGTTCTCTCGTAGACAGTCTTAAACCTAACCTAACTTAGCTAGGCATAGATTTGTAGGCCTAGCTGGTAATTTAGCTGGAGGCCTAGCCTGATGCATTCTGGTATTTATAGCGGGCCACTTAAATTAGATGAACTGATATTTTTTACCACTTAAAGATGAACAAAATTATCGCAATAGGTCTATGAAGTATTTATTTTTATATAGAATATAGTTTGGGACCTTAAATTAGATTGAAAAATGTAGGTAAAGTAGCATTAAATGAGAGTCAATTTAAGACATATAAAGTTTGATGAAATGTTGTGTTTTGCTGCAAGATATCGTCAAAACAAATAACAAATCATTTAATTATTAATATTAAATTAGTTATATTTCTATATTTTACATTGATTTGCAAAGTCTATTTCAACCCACCTCTTTTTTCAATACAGTAACAGAAATTTGAATTTCTTACAGGAATGTGAAGATGATAGAATAGACCGTTATGTAAAGGTGTACTATCCATTTGTTTGTAACTATAGCCACAGACGATTTTCATATATGAACTTCACAGAAGAGGACAGTGAGTCTAGTAAGCCAGCTTTAGTTTAAGCTGTCCACATTATTTAATTAAAAATTAATAGTTATGTAATCTAGCTTACATGACTGACTGACTGTTTTTTGTTTTTCAGAAGTGTCCTCGACCCCACAAATTGAATCTCTCTCGCCAGAAGGTGTTGATGTCTGCAGAAAAAAGAAGACGAAAACAAAATTACTTAAAACTGTTAAAGAAACAGATGTACCTCTTCAAAATTCTGCAAAGACAAAAAAGGTGGATGACAAAATTCTGAAGATCATTGATGAAAAGGAAAATGATTTAGTGACAACGACCAATTTACACATTACATCTTTGCGTGCTGGGAAGAAAAGAAAAATAGAATGTGAAAATGAGAAAGAATTTCATAAGAAAGACAATAAAAAGAAGAAAACAGAAATTGGTTTAAAAGTAACCATTTCAAAATCAAAAAAGAAAAGAAATGTTCAATGTCAAGATAATGAGAAAATAAACGAAACAACGAATATCGAAACAAAACATGATAAAAAGAAGAAAAAGAAACGCAAAAAATTGAAGAACTCACAGGAAGTTTCTAAAGATCTAGAAATTCAAGAAAATAGTAGTAGTATAAAAGGAAATAGTAAAACCCAAATAGTTGCTGACAATACACAAACAAAAAGTGTTAAGAGTAGTGAAACCAAACAGAAGGAAAAAAAGGATGATTCGAATATTATTGATGCCTCTGAAAATAAAAATGCCATGACTACAAATGTGGCATCTTGTGAAGATGAAGAAGTCATTATTCTTAAAACGGTAAAAAAAAAGAATAACATCCTAAATGAAGATGATGTGATTGTTCTAAGTAGTGACCCAGAAGTGACCAAAGATGAAGTAATTGTCATCAGTAGTGAGGATGACACAAGACAGAAAGCTGTTCAGTCTATTAAAAAGAAAAAAAATCGTAATGTTATTTTATTATCTGATCATGAAAACGGCACTGGCAACAGATTTAAAGAAAATGACACAACAAGAACTCCTTTTGCTTTAGTTTGGGGGCTTCCTGAAACGGTTAAAAATACTGTTAAACCCCTCACGAATAAAATGAAACGGATGTTTGGAAGAAATATGAAAAAAAATGACATTATGTTACAGGAGGGAAAAAGGAAGAAGAAAAGAAAAAATAGGCCAAAATCAGCTTACAATGGCAATCAATTTATATGTAATGAACCTGGGTTAGCTCCAGCAGTGCCTAGAAGAAGGCGAAAGAGGAAAATTGCATCAACATTCCGAAAGTTTGGTATGTTTTGTATGTGTTTTTGTCATTTTAGTTTGCTGTTAGGAAGATGATGTTGAAATGATACTGATACCAACCACAGGTATTAATTAATTCTCGTCCTGACAAACTGTAATTAAAAATTTATCTGCGCCAGGATAAATTGAGAGCTTTCGATTTGCAGTGACCTTATTTCATGTTCAGTTTTTGAGTTGTCGCTCGACCCAATTTTGTTGACTCTATGTCCATGTGGATTCTGATAATCGCATGTTTATGCATTTGTACAGTCGTTTGTAAAAATCAAGTGACAAAATAATGTGTTGAAATGCATAATTGACAAATTAAGATCTCCCTAATATTTCAACAACTTATCCACAGTAATCATTTGAATCTATAACTTATATGATTTCATTTTTCTTCTATGTAGGAAAGAGGCTTGGTGCGAAGTCTGAAACAGCTAGTGTGTCTTATAAAATGGAATGAATGTGACATGCAGTAAACTGAACTGAAAATTGATAACCCTCTCCCCAAACCCAGAATATCCTATTATTTCTATTTCAATTTTTTTTTATGATCCTAGGTTTCCAACCAATTGTACCTGTATTGAATAAACACATGCAATATAAAATTACCTAGTAAAAAAACAATACTATTATTTACAACAAACAAAAACATTAAATGTTCGATAATAAGCAAAGTTTATAATTTATAGTCAATGATGAGTTGAACAGCTTTGCTTGATTGTTTTGTTTACTATAAATTGATTTATTAATAATACTTAAATGTTTGACTACACTAATAATTTGATAATGACTTACTATTACTGTATTGTTATGTCGATTTAAAAATAATCATACTTAATGTTTGACATACGTTTTTTTCCTAATGTCTGTACAACATTTAGTAATAAACATTTATAGCATAAATTTAGACAACCAAACAATCCTTATCTATACTGATTATTATAGATAATCTATACAGATTATCGTTTTTGGAAAGCTCATCCCATTCCATTATTTTCATTTTTCAGTATTTATGTCTGAAAGCTGGAATGAAATATATAGGTTGGTTCCCACTTGAATACAATGATTAGACTCAGTGAGTTTACCAACAAGCAACAGTTAGATGATTTGTCAGGTCCAAGTGAGAACCAAGCTTAATACACATTATTGTTATTATTTCAGATTACGTCAATAAAAACCAATTATATAACACAACAATGGTACAGAAAGGGGTACTACACTTGCTAGCCCAGTACTTGTACACAAATTATTATTTATTAATCATGTTGTCTATTGTTAAGAAATGAAATAAAACATGTCAAAAGTACTGCTTGAGAAATGTGTTATAATAGAAGGTAAAATGATAAATAATTTAAAAATTATGATTTTTTTTTCTTGTAAAACAAATTCGGTGATAAAATAATTAATGATGCATTATGTCTAAAATTAAGTACCTCCTTTATAATTTTTATTTTGGTAAAAATAAGTTTCATTCATCAATATGCAATGGAAAATGGAAGGTAGCAACTTTAGTTTAAAAACTTGATGGACTCTGGATTATTGGGTAGTTTAGAGACAAATTGACGAACTTTAGAAAACTATTTTGTAAAATATTACTCAATCATGCACTGGAAAAAAATGTATTTCTTCAAATTTTTGTTGAATATGCCATTTTTATGTTCCATAAAATCTTTCAAAAATTGGATCGGAAAAAAAAATTATTTACCTGAAAATAAGTCAATGGGTTTTTGGTTGAATTTAACAGTTTATTTTGTCTTTTAAAAGTTTTTTTCTTTTTCTGCGGAAGTTATTAACTTATTAAAACTACAAAATAGCATATTCAAAATCTGATTTCATTAATCTTCAGTTTTTATATTGGGAACAATATATCTTTAACTTTGTAATCTCTGTGAATCAAATAAAGTTTCCTACTGGGGATTTTTTTCGAACCTGTTTTCCGAAGTTTTTGAACTGTGTTTTTTGCGACCAGTGTAGACTAGACAACTTCTCTAAACGTTTGGTAGTTGACGTAGGCCTACTCTGGGCCGGGTTGAGTTTGGCAAGAAAAGTTTACTAGCGTGTATTTCCGAGGACTACCACTCTTTGTAAGGACGATAACGTAAATGTCATACTATTATTGGTGATATGTAGGATAACATCACGTTTGCTTTGGTAAAGGATTATCTTTTTAGTAAGGGTACATTCTGTGGACAAGCGCATTATTGCGATTTTATGTTTTAAGCATAGCTGCAGAGTGACGTCTAGCATTTCGGTTACCACTTCAAGGGACAAATCGGAAATTACTTTAAAATATAATACAATATGTATGAAATTAAATAATACTAAACTTAAACAATATTATTATAATTTAAACTATATATTATACCAGGGAAGAGTGAAATTACAGTGTAATTTAACACTTCCCTCATTCTCCGAAATCTTTATGAAATATTTATGTAGCTCGTAATTGGCTCTACTCCACCCTCAAGCGTTAATCCTAAATTGGTTCAAAATTTAAAAAAGAACATCACAAAGATTAAGGAATATGTGCATTGACAACGTAGTATGCGACAACTTATCGCATTCTATTAGCCTTCAAGTCCTCATAAATCATAAATAAATTTAAATTAAAATACAAAACTTGGTAAATAATGTGAACTCGGCGAATCTTTGTAGTTTTGCTAGTGTATACGTCTTCACCCGTTTTCTGCAGTTTGCCGAATTTTGTAAACTGTTCTACATCAGAAAACATTTCTTGACAAACTTATTAGAATTTTTGGTCGAGTTTGCCAACAAACGTTTGCCAATTTAGACTGAGCAACTTCTTCAAACAGTGGCAAACAAACGTTGGGTAAGTTGTGGAGAAATAAGTTTTCCATGGTAAAAAAGTAACTCGGACCAGTGGTTTTGTTGAAGTAATGAGATATATGCCTAGGCCTAAAAGTAAAAAATAATATTCCTCCATTCATCTTCTTTCATACCCAAATGATGTATCAATTTAAGATCAATGTTAATGTCACTACTTTCCTGAATTTGGATATTTAAAGTTAGTCTATAATAATAATATTAGAAACGATGATTTTTAAACGAGCAAAAAATAATCTAATTATAATCTACACTACAATTTCTGTAGATCATAATGGCAGCACAATTTGCTTACACATTTGCGGTCTTTATAAACGGACAAATTATTTTGTGGCTATACGTTATAGTGAACTATAATATCTCTATGGTCCGTATAATTCAATCAGGGAATGTTCTGATATTTAATTTGAATAACTGCCCCCAACGTTTGTCTAAAATACTATTTCACATTATTGAATATTGATATATCACGTTATTTCAGAATAAAAATTCCATATAGGCCTTTACAACAACAAAAAGGGAAAATCACACTAACATAAGATTTTCTCCCATTTAGTGAAGAAGTTTTAAGATCGTAACAAGATAGCTCGTAGTACATAACAAGATCATTTTTTGACTATTCAAAACTCTTTAAAACCACAGACGCACTTGCGGACATGCTCGTAAAAAGAGGGAATTCTCCTCGTGCCAAACATGTTACTAGTGCTTAGGTAAGCCTAGCAACATTCTCAATGAGGAGTTGTTATAGCACATCTCAAGAGATTTGATAGTTTAAAATCGATTATTATGTTTACGCATTTTAATGTGTTATAAAAGTATATGTAAATGTCACAATGTGAGAAGGCCTACTACAGTGTATTAACCATGTAGCACATTCAACTCTCTTTATTCGTCCGAAATTCTAGTGGAAAATTTTCTGATGTTCGTTAAATCCGAAAAAAAAAAGTGTATTGCCTAATGTCGGTAGTGCAATCTACCACCCATAAAGTATAATATTCACAGTGCATTTATTATACACCGCACATCCGGTATTGCTCAACGCGCTTCCGATATTGTAACATTGTTATATAATAGCTGAGACAACAATGCCGACATTAAAAATCGCAAAAATCGATATACATACTGCCCTCTATACATGTACAATATAGTGCAGTCTCAAGAAACTCTCCTTGGGGCTCTTTCTTGTATAATATTATTAAATACATTTTTTAATGATAAAGATGCTTCTTATTTTATTTTCTAATAAATATATTTAAGTAATACAAATCATTAAAATAAAGTGCTGATATTTTTAACTTGAAAAAAGATGATGATTCCATATTCATAAAAAAATTAAATTCTTGTCATACTTTTATTATAATACAATTTTTAAATTAGTAATAGTTTATCAGTCTAAAAATATACATACGAGGTTTAATATCATAACCGATCACTATGCACATGATTTTTCTTAAGATTAGACAAATATCAATGTATTTTGAAAACGCCTATATTATTAAACTATTATAGATTGATAGTATTATATTATAAGCAATTTGTAATGATAATTATGCTTCTAATATTATATTATTAATCAAAAGAAATACAAGCGTTAACAACTTTAATTTACAGCCTTAGTCATCTGTACCGTAATTCTACTGAAGATGTATTTATTATTTTTAATAATCGCGGTCGCTACGATTAATAAATATGCACCAAAAAATGTCCAAATACATCACAACCACACACATAAAGTGATATAATTGACCATAGAATTATGTGGAAAACCTCTTTAGTATTACGAACACACAGGAAATTCACAGGATTAACCAACGTCGAGCTATTGTATAAAAAGTCTATAATGTATATTGAGAATATCCACAGCGATATGAAAAGGTTTATTTTTTACGGGTGATTGACACAATAACGAAGCATGATTCATTCAACTAAAGAAGTTGTTTACAATATTCAACACAAACCCGCCGGCGGCGTCCAGAGAACGATGCATGACGGGACCATTACGAGCCAGTTGGGCTGAAGATGGAAGATGTCGCGAAAACGGCACTGCAGTGCTCGTTAAAGATTCGTCAAGGAAGAAAGGTAATCTATTGGAAATTACTTTTAAATCGTTGTAGAGGAACATGAGTTAACTGTGCTCCTAACTGGGTGATTTTTTTTTTCTTTTGCAGTGGAAGAATCGTAGGTGTGTTTTGTCGAAACGGAGCCCTATCGCCGGTAAGTACTTGCCGTTTTCAATCTTTTAGTACGGGCTTCGTGTACTGATTAAAGACCAGTCAACCGTTACGTGTTGTTTTTTATCCTGGCTTTTCATACCCTTTGCCTACTAAGAACGTAAACAACCTATTCATTGAAACTAACTACAAAGAGTTCTATTGGCAATGCATGCTCTCTTTTGTTCAAAATTAAAACCGGTATTTGGTCTCCTTTTGCCTCTGCCCAATGAGCCTGGTTTAGTCATCCAAACACGTTTGCATTTTATATTGTAAACACTTTTCCTCTTGAAAAGTTTTTTGCATATGTCGAATTTGATTAGAAGGAAATGATGAATGGTTAAATATTGGAGAAAGCAAAAACAATACATACAAATGCATCAGCGCAGGAGAATCGTAATAACAAAAGAAAGTAATCACAAAATCTCAACATTAGTCTATCTTGTCACACACCCATCAATCAGTTTTCAGTTCAAGAAATAAAGCATATGGATAATAATACAGTAATTTCCTTATATAAAACCAGTGATTTTTATTGATACAAAAATTCAATTTTTTAGAGGGTTAAAAACTCAAACAAGCAGAATCACTCAAAACAAATTCCTTTATAATTTGTTTGTTATGTACCTAATTACTCCAGACAGCAATTAATTTGTCAAGCAATGGTTCCTTTAAAGTGAATACTGCCTTGCTGTGATATATGTCCCTAAAAGGCATCTGTTTTGGATTGTTGATTGTTGCTATCTCTTTTGTTTTTCTAATATTAAATGTGCATTTTATTAGATTAGCTTTATCCAGGTGGCATTGATCTATATTCACCAGACAAGTTGTAGGCCCAGGTTTATTTTTTTTTCTGGAATCCAACAAAATACAGTAGGCCTGTATTCAACTTTATTTTCAAATGAAAAATTAAATTAAATTCAAATTCAAATTACATAGTAGGCCTAATGTTATGATGATAAAGACTAAGGTATAAATTGGAAACAAAATATTTTCACTTTATCTGTGTTTTCCATATTTTCGTTACTAAAGTTTTAAGTATAAATAATAACTGAAATACGTAGTAGTAACCTTAAATTGCATGTGTCTTCTTATCCTCTTTTGTAAATTATTATTAGTAATTAAAATGGAACCAAATGTTAATGATGCTTTCCTTGCAGCACATGGCAAGCTGCAACAACCTGAGTATTACTGCTTTTACAGAACAAAGAATACCCTTATAAATTTTTATTCATGTGGTTTAAACCCAATTATCAACTTAATAACTATTGCATAGTATATAGCAGGTTACTAACAACCATATTATTTACTTCAATACCAGACTACTATATTTCTATAATTGTTAACTTTAATTAGGTTAACAATTACAAAGGATACAAGTGTGTTACATCTTACAATTTAGCTGTTTATTTCATACAGTACATCTGTCAGATGTAGAGGGATATGCTCTTTTTTAATATTTTTCTATTAGCAAATGAAATTGATCAATGAAACTATTTTTATATTTTGTTTTTACAAAAATGATCTGCTGTATTCCGTACACTACAGTAGTGTGTTATAATAATGATCTGGCATTTAATATACAGTAATTTTAAATTTCACAACTAAGTTTGTGGACCCACATATACTGTAGGGTCAGTACAAGGTCCTAACAATTGCAAAAATTTTATTTTTATTGAAACTATATTGTAAATTGCATCTTTTACATTACATTTATTCCAGTGACAATAAGTGATTCATTGCTATATAATATTGGAGTTAAAATTACTATGTTTAAAAAAAATGCTTTTTAAAACAACACATTGTTTCAGACATTTGTTAGACCAAGGTGCTTAGACTAAACAAGTCTGGTAAAGGCCTGCTAGGTGAGCTTTTTCCTGTTGTAAATAGCTTAGCTCTCCATAATACATAAATCATCTTTTACAAGAGCACAGTGGTATTGAGTATTCAGAATTTAATAGCAATTTGACAAAAACAACTGAGCTGTTAAATCCTATTGTTTTAAAGCTGGCCTATCCCAGTTTTAGAACCAGTTTTATATAATCTATATTTGTCAACAAGTAGTTCGATGAATATTAAAAAATTGCACTCAAAAGTTTAAAGATAAAAGCGTTTAAATTGATGTACAGTAAATACCAACGATCAATGTTCATACCTTTTACAGTACTGTAATTCATCCCGTAATAATATAATCTATAAGTATAATTAAACATTCCTTTCTAATATCCATTTATTGGACATTATTTTTAAAACACAGGCAGTTCTACTATTAAAATTATTGAATTTGATGCAATTTTTACAACCCCTTACAATACAGTATGCTGTTACGTTCACAATAGTGGAAATACCTATTTCTATGTACAGTAGAAGCTAAAATGATGAATTAACTTGTCTTGAAAAGAATGGAATGTATCATGTCCTCATGTTTTAGTACAGTTCAGTATGTTGCGTTGCGACCAATTTTTATTTTCCTATCGAGAACCAAGCTCTGTAGTTTTCATGTAAAAATTAAGAAAATGAAACTTCATTTTCTATTTAGAATATACACTCAGTCACATGGACAGCTGAAAAGCCCAGTCAATGTTACTATTCAGGGTCACTGCTAGCCTGCAATGTGACCATTTCCCCCAAGGATTATCCCAGATTGCTAACAAGCTTCTGCTTGTAAACAAATCAAGCTATAGCTCAACAATCTGCCGAGAGACTTATGAGAAAATTAACAATAGCATTTTACAGCTATTTTTAGCCAGCACTGTTGGTAAACAATCCACTAATTATTGTATAGATTTTTATTTTAGTATTATTACTGACAATCCAAAGGCCAATTACTGACAATGTAATGGGTATCAGTGGCTGGATCTCAATGGAGATGCAAAAAAAAATATGCAAGCTGCAAAATCAAAACCATAAAGTAAAACAGGCAGAAAAATAATATTAAATGACAAAAACAAGGAATGTTTATAAAATGGTGAATAGTAAATTTATTATGTTCTTTAAGCTTGAGTAACCATGACAAATATTTGTATTAAAGAATAATTTGTCATTCGGGAACACTCAATATTAAAACAGTAAAGATATTATATATATTATTTAAAAACAAAATATATATTGTTAGAAAAACCATGGCGTGTTTATGTATGAAATAAGAGTGGAAATAACATTTTAAGGCTAGAACCTTAAAATATATGAGCCTGCAAACAATTTACTGGTTCTTTATTAAAAAAAAGGGTATATTGTTTTTGATTATGTAAACATTATAGGCCTAGGCTAATATTACTGTAGTATGAGTGATTTATTGAATGCTGAATTAGTTTAAAATACTGTTATGTATCAAGATAGACCTCAGAGTACTGGTAATAAAAGTTGTTTTGATCTTTCCAGAATACCAGTAGTTTCATCAAAAGAGATGTGCTGGTCTTTTTTGGACAGTAATTGTTGTAGGATATAATAAATCATAGTGCAGTGGCTTATAATAGAGTAAATCATAGAGTTGTTGTGTATAGTTTTTGCAGACAAAAATGCTTTCTTGGTATAATGGTTTGTCCTATTTTCCGCCATGTTTTTTGACTACAGTAATATTATGCTAAAAAATTTGACTTAAAATGCACCACAGAATCGATAGACCTATCAATGTATTCTGTAGGCCTAGTACTAAGGATAAATTAATGTTATTACTTGTGTGAAAGTTACTGAAATAATAATAATATACTGTATACAGTACTGTATGCAGATATGTTTAAAATTACTTTTTTTTATAACATACAATATTAATGATCAGTAAGAGTATTTAAACTGAGCACATGCACTACTGTAAAATGATAATGCTGAAATTGATTGTTATCACCTAACCACTTCCTTAGTTTTTAATTGATAAACATGTAATCTTTATGACAATATTGGTAATTTCATCATTTATGATATCTCTATGGTTAGGCTAAAGTTCAAAATTGTGACAATATTATATATTATATGCCAATTAAAATGCCATTCAGACAAATATAACAATTTAGTACAGTAGTACTTTTCTAACAACAAATATATTATACTGTATTTATTTATTAAGTAGTTGTAATAACTAGATTTTCTAACATTGCAGTTCAAAATATTTTGTGTTTTAAGCTGCTCTCACATCACGCCTGGATTCGGTCCGGTGCCCTGAGAAAAACATTGTTGAAAATTAAAGAATTGAATTTCTAATTGATTTGGACTCTGAATTTTGGAGCGATGGATCAAGAAGACATTTGTTTCAACACATTGTACATTTTTTTTTCTTTTGACCAATCAATAGTGAGCATAAAGGACCTCATGCTATGTCATTTGAACACAAAATAAGCTTTAAAAAATCCAACCGACCTACCAAATTTCTATTTAGGTAACATCACAATTTATTTTTTAAGCCACAGTACAAACTCATGCCTTTTTTTTGGTCGAAATGCTGTCCAAAAGACTTATAATTATATAATTTAAGTTTACATTTGTATTAAAAAATGTGATTCAATGTACCTGTACCTCTCAGCAGCTTGTACAGTGAGCTATACAATTTGTTCTTAAACATTATTTTTCTATTGTCTTCAATACCGCAATGTTTGTACCAATACAGTATTGCATTTTGAAAGCTGTGTACTTGAATAGCTGTTATCGTGATCCTTTGGAATTTTGTCTATTTACAGGTAGATTCATTTGAACTTCAGTTCTATTGTCTCCTTGTGTTGTTTACCAGTTGGATGCCACAGTACAGAATGGCGATATAGTGCCAATATCTATGGCCCTGTTTCTGCTGCCAACTAAATACCGTATATTATACGGTATTTTTTGAATACCGTATATATACGGTATATTTTTGGCAGCAGAAACTGTGCTCATAAAAAATATACCGTATTTTGTATACCGTATTTTCCCCACAAAATTTGTGGATAAAATACGGTATTTACAAATTTATACCGTATTTTTTGTACCCGTTTCTGCTGCCAATAAAAAATACCGTATTTTTTTTTTACATGACAAAAGGTCACCATTCGTGTTTTTATTTTCTGTCGCTGTATACACACATGTATAGATATATTCGGCGAAAATGTGGAGCGAAGACGTCACAGTTTTACTAAATAAATGTGTGTGGGGAAGCTAAAATGTCTGACCAACTAAAAGGTAATAAAAGGGACAACCACATTTATAAAGACATTTCTAAAAAAATAAAGCAGGAGTATCGAATAGACTTGTCTCCAAAGCAAGTAAACTCAAAGCTGAAGAGCCTGCGAAAGCAGTACAACATTGCAAAATACAATAACTCGGGGAGGGAACGAATTAATTGTCCCCATTACGATGTTTTCTGTGCTCTCACAACATCTCTATCACTAGGGCTAGGCTGTTGAAAGTGAGACGTAAAACTTCCTTTATTGCGACTTTTAATTATCGATCAAATAAATGAATGGCAATTTGGGTAAAAAAGATGAAATTTAACACGACCACCCAAGAAGTATTGTTAGCAGAAACGGGGTACTAAAAAATACGGTATAAAAAATACCGTATTTTTATACCGTATTTTTATACCGTATTTTGAGCAGTTGCAGCAGAAACAGGCCCTTTAATAGGCATACATCATACAGTAATAATAATAGAGATAGTTTATTTCTATGAAATTGTCCTGATCTATATGGTAATGGTTTTTTATGTATGCTGTAATATTATTTTGAGGTTTTTGTCTATTGAAGTAAATTATTAACCAAAATCTAATGTTTTGTCATGCATTATTAATTAAAAGAAAAAAAAAAAAAAAAACTCTTTAGTCTTCTAGTACAATTGTGTTTATACAAAGAGTTCTAAACAAGAAGATGTAACTTCCATCATAAAATTTAATGTATCAAAACATACAGATAAATTATTTATAATAAAGTATAGATATCTGAAACAAGCTTTCATTTGGTCCCAAGAGAAAGTTATGAATCAGCAATCCGAGGGCCCCATGAGAACAAATCTGGCAATTAAAATGGAGAAAAACAAAGCAGCATTAGCTGTTGTGCTGTATTGTCTGAGCCTCAGGACCCATACATAGTATGCTGAATAACAGAACTGACTAATTAGTCTAGGGAACTCCTAGTAAACAACTTGCTTTATCAATTTGCATACAGATTAATTTATAGTGATTAGCAGGCCTTCTACTTTACCTGAAAGATTAAATTTTCGAAAACAAATCTGTTTCATCTAAATTCAAATTAATTCTACTAAATACATTTCTGTAAGTTTTACACCTTTGTTTTTGTAATGAAAAAACCTGAAATATACAACTCTACATTTTTTATATGCCATATTAAAATGAAATTTATTTGGAAATAGTAAGTCATATCGACCTAAATCAAAAGAAGATGAACTATTTTTGTCATAGATCCCACAATTTACTTGAAATTGTATGGAATTGAATACTACCATGTCGAGCCATCAGTTTGAATGGTTACAGCTAATGCACTCAGAAGCCTTCCGTCAAACAAAGAACAATGAATGGATAATAGGATTATTAAAATATTCCTCCTGCAGAAAGTAATAACATAAAAACATTCTGAAAAAATTAATATATATTGGAATATTATTAATAGTATCAATAATATATGAATACATTTCCGATGAAATTTTATATTTATTGTTGACAATATTAAGATTATATCATTTATAATGATTGTGAGATTTACAACATAAATTAGATAATGAATATTAAATGATAAGCAAGATATAAAGTTAAAAGATTAAAGATGTATTCTGCCCCTGACAAAATAATTCTTTCGAAATATGCCATTTTAATGTCAAATAATAGTTATCCACTTTGACCAAAAATTTGGTCGAAAAAAAAATATTTACGGTACCTGAAAAAAAATGTAATTAAAAAAAAAAATCAAATTAGCCGCCAGCCATTTACTTTGTCATTTTAATAATTGAAAACATTTTTTTTCTAAGGAAATACTGTTTAACTTTATTAAAACTACAAAATAACCTCATACAAAGTATGATTTAAGTAATCTTAATTTTTCATATATTTGGTTGACAATACCTCTTTAAATTCTAGTATGTGTAAAGAAAGAGAGAGATCAGTGTTAAGGTTCTCCATCAAAAAGGGTTTTCCATGCTTACTATGCTTTTCACCAGTAGTGTATCAGATTTGTTCAGTGAAGCATGTCTAACCATATATTGTCGAGGTGCGTTAGGGATGTTGATTTTAATCGTATCCAACAATATAGTCCGTGGACATCTGTATAAATAGCGCAAGAGTTGTGCGCTTAAGCTTATTGGTGATTTCAGCATGAAGTTTTAAATTGGCACCGAAAGTGTGCAATGTTACACAAGGTGTTAAGACGATTGTTGATTTTAATAAATGACGCATCCATTATGAAATAGAATAGCGAGAGATAAGTATACAGTATATTGCAATTTCCGTATGACTCGTCAATACATGCAGATTTCGTCAATCTCCATCCCTTATGAATTACATACATCAATTGATATTGAACTGAGATCCTAAACTAGGTGAAAAAAGTAATACGTAAAGCAAATCAATTTTAACATTTAACAAAATAGTGATCATATAGGTAGGGGAAAAAACAGTTATATTAAGTAAACTGTAGTATATTATATCATAAAAGATGTCTAAAAAAACAAATGTTTTAAAATAATCCGCTGGGATATAAAAACCATAACAATATCATTTTTAGAATATTGGTAGCAAAGTAGAGCAATGTGATCATTTTGTAACATTATGTAAATGTCAAATGTAGTTTCCTGCCTTTCTACTTATTTATAACTTGATTTACAAAGTAAATCTGAGGATTCACATTGCATGCAGATATATTTGAATTAAACTGCATGGTTGAATTATCCCAATTTGCTCAATTCAGTTTGGTAGAGAATCTGTACAGTAGAACTACCACTGATTTGGGATCCTAATCTATCTGGTGATACTATCCAATGGCACGCAGACTTTCATGAAGTTCACAATAATGTTTGCATTTTCTGAATCTAATTTTTTTTTTTGTGGTTTCTACTTCCTGGTTGCCATAGCTTCTATAGTAACTAATTCACCTTGAAACAATATTTATATTAAAGTTGCTATAACGATTACTATTAAACATTGAGAAGCTACTTTGGGCATACAGTAGTATAGCGCTCAGCTGACTAAACCATCTAGCATTTCAAAAATTATTTAAAACCATTAAATCGTTTCGTTTAAAACAATGTGCATAAAAAACCCAAATTAGTACAAAAACACCATAACCTTTTGACCTGCAAAAATATTAGCCTGAAGAATAATTTACTGATTCTTTAAAAAAATATAATTACCGGTAGAAAGATAAAGCATCATGGGATGTTTGGTAAAGGGGAAAAAGTAGAACTACTTTGTCAAGAGACCGTCTTTTTAATTACTTTAATGTTATTTATTGTAAAAAGGTGTACGGTAATTTGGACTTAAAGTTAACCACGGAAAAATTAATAGTTATGATTTAACCAATATGCAAGCTACAGTATATATTAAAGTGGAATAATAGTTGTGATGGTTTAATGATCAACATTCTCTCCGTTTCCATATATCTGAAATTGTCAAACAAGTACAGTGATGTATTCATTTAAGATTATACACCATTAGTGAGCATCATATCTGAAATATCTGTGAGGCCTATTAAGAATCATCCAGTACCTCGCAAAAAATTTACCAAGATGAAGTTATCTATCTAAAGACTATATTGATGTGATATTAATCCTATTCTGTGACTGCATTTTAATTTTCTGCTTCAATTTAAGCGAACATGGTATCCCTTCGGATATTTATTCATATGAAGTGTTTCTGAAGTTGTTTACCGATAGAATTGATTACCAGCTAACTGTATCTTCGGGATTATGTATTATTACAGATGATCGGCAAAGGGATGATTTACTTTAACAGAAAATGAGTGATAATCAATGACTAGATACGGAAGGGTTTTTATGTTTTTCTTTCTTTCTGCTTCTATAAATAACATAACAAACTATTGATCCTAATTACACTGCTATAAATTTACTCTACAGTTATATTATCAACACATTACAGAATACATAATGTAATTATATTATCATCATTTTTGTTTGTCACCTTTGAAGTAATGCTTGCTTATTTTACATGTCCAATGATGTGATAGATAAAATCCAATTATTTATTGTGTAGCTTTTTTATTAAAATTTTAGAAAACATTCCTTATGTGGTTTGGACCTAACTATTAAAGTTGTCCTCTACAGTGGGATATCTTTTCTTAAGATGTTAATGTTATTATTGCAGAAGTTTTCACTGTTTTTTTATTTAAAAAAAATTTAGATAGAAAAAGTCTTTCAGTAGGGATTATGAAGTTTCTAATTGATTATTCTAAGTAGAGGTTTCAGTGTACATTATACAACATTGAATAATATGTTGATGAAACCGATTATCACTCTTTTATAGTTACGTGCTTTTGTGATCAGCATTCCAATATGTGCCGATTTTAAATTGCTGTTAGGTCATAGCAAATATATATCAACCTATATCTAGAGAACATCACAACAACAACAACATAGTTGAAGAGATGGAATGCTTATATGACATGCATGACCCTCCAGTCACCTCTTTTCTGCTTAAAAAAAGACTTACTTTCTGGATGTGATGATGGGAAAATTTATGTGTGAATGCCACAGAATAAAACGAGCATGTTTGCAGTAATGTGTGTACTTAAATAGTTTGTACATTTATATTGATGATTCAATGTTAAGTGTACAGTATGATGTGACTACATAAATTATGCAACTTAAACTCATCCATAATTCTATGGTATATGCTGTAGAGAATTTAACAGTATGTTAAATTTAAGTTTGTGAACATCTCTAAATTCTTAGCGAATGTTATATAATTAATCAATATTTAGCAGTCATTAACTTAATGTTTTAGATTAAACAATTTGTATTAAAAAAGGTGTATAAATGAGGAGAATTTAACAAATTATGTGAACATCTCTAATTCTTAGCGAATGTTATATAATTAAGCAATATTTATCAGTCATTAAATTAATGTTAAGATTCAACAATTCTGAATTAATATATATTATTCAGGGCTGGTTTATGTGCATTACCAATAACAGTATTCACAATGTATATTAAAAGAACAAACAAAAGGTATTGCATTGCTGAAAAACTCAACAGTATTGAACAATCTATTATTTAGTGTACACTGTATAAGATAGATTCAGTATTAGATTTGGTTATTTTCATCTACTGCCCAAAAATACTGTACCAATTTTAAAATAATGTATTGATTATACTGTAAGGTATGTGAAGTAGAAATCAGCTTTAAACTGTGGATAATAAAGTGTGATGTTTTTCCCTTACTGGTCAGTGAAGATTTATTGACTTTTACCAAGGGTTATAATGTCAACAACTTAGCAAAAACAAGAGTAAATATTATGTTATACAAGGGAAGATTTCTGTTAGGAAAAACTAGTCGTCCCATATAGATGTCTGTGTGCTATATGCAAACAGCTTACCTGATAAAATAACTTGTTTGTTGACTCTAGTCTATAGTTCATTCATTGAAACAAAACATAATTGGTTATTCTGATCATAGATGGCATCTGTTTTGCAGTGTAGTCCCTTTCAGTAATAATTCAAGCACTGAATTTTTATTCCATGGAAATGTTGGAAAATAACTTTAATGTGAGTCAGATAACACCATACAGTACCTTGATAGTTACCCGGTTCCTGGGTTCTCCAAGTGTACATGTCATAAGCAAGATATTCAGACTCAGTACATGAAAACTGGACTTTTTCACCAACCGTACTAGGCTGTGGTACCCCTTCCCTTTCACCAACCGTACTAGGCTGTGGTACCCCTTCCCTATCGCACAACTGACTTGTTTCTATAAGTATCATACAATTGCAATGATTATTAATGTTGTGAGCATACCTAAACTCATTATGTATAATAGACTGTACTTCACATTAATTGTTAATGTTTTGTATGGAGATGATTCTCTGTTAGTGTCAAATTGCACGCTTACATGCATAATTACATATTTCCAAATCAATTGGATTATTCGTAACAAAGGAATATTAAAATAATGCTGAATTAAAGACTTAAAAACAGCTTTGAAAGAAAATGAAAATATAATTAGTCATTAGTACAAATAATTATTTGTGATATTTTAACAATATAAAGGAAATTACAGTTATATTAAAGACAAACCTCCAAAATTTAAAGATGTATTATCCTCTAAAACATGGGAAATGTTGAGATAAATAAAATATGACTTTTTATAAGCCATTTTGCTGTTTTATAATAAACGTTGAAGAAAAAAAAGAAGGAATAATGATTTGGTTTTAGAATGTAGTATTTTATAATTATAGTAATTAGTGTAATAATTATACAAGTGTCTGTCTTTTAACATAATTGTGTTGAATGCACTGTATATAATCATTCATTGTTGTTCCAAAACTAAATTTATTATTGCCCATGAAAATAAAAAATTGTGGTGTTTTATAGATTTTTTTTTTACTGAATGATTTAAGAGGCGATTAACTGTGCAGGGCATAGTGGGTTCAAGATTGTATTCAACATTCTGTCTGGATAGCTTCTTTTATTGGGGTATTGCTAAACACCGCAAACCCCGCAAACCCCCGCAAACCTCCAAAAAAACATAGCAAACCCCATCGAACCAACATGAAAGTGATTGAATCATGTAGTGTACAACCCACTGGGTATATCCATGTAAAAAAAAAATTAAATTTCTACTGTTAACAATTTATTTTTGGGGTAAAACATCATTTTTTGGTCAAAAATGATTGCTAAACCCCGCAAACCTCCAAAAAAATATAGCAAACCCCACCGAACCAACATAAAAGTGATTGAATCATGTAGTGTACAACCCACTGGGTATATCCATGTATAAAAAATATTAAATTTCTACTGTTAACTATTTATTTTTGGGGTAAAACATCATTTTTTGGTCAAAAATGATTGCTAATTTTTAACCAAAAAATGATGTTTTATCCGCAAAAAAGTAGTTAACAGTAGAAATTTAATATTTATATACCGAGTGGGTCGTACACTACATTATTCAATCACTTTAATGTTGGTTCGGTGGGGTTTGCTATGGTTTTTTGGAGGTTTGCGGGGTTTAACAATCATTTTTGACCAAAAAATGATGTTTTACCCCAAAAATAAGTTGTTAACAGTAGAAATTTAATTTTTTTTTTACATTGATATACCCAGTGGGTTGTACACTACATGATTCAATCACTTTTATGTTGGTTCGGTGGGGTTTGCTATGTTTTTTTGGAGGTTTGCGGGGGTTTGCGGGGTTTGCGGTGTTTAGCAATACCCCTTTTATTGGCTTAGTGTATGTCAAGTTACATTCACGACTCTCAGACACAATTGTTTTGTTGTCGGTACAACAAAGTTTTATAATGCTTGGTGTGGGTGAGTAAATGCATGAGTATGTACCCTATTATCTTGAAGAATGGAACATTCTATAGGTGCCTATTCATTATTATGTTTTTTGTTTGTTTACCATAATTGCTTTCCAGCTTTCAGAGGAAATGGTAGATTATACATTTATTTATTCAAATTGAAACATAAGTATTAAAACATAGCAACAAAAATGCTGAATTGAGTTCTAATTTACATGAGGTAAATACAATACATCAAATATTAATATATATTATTATTGTTTATTGAATTTTGTATATATATTGAGTTGCCACAGGAATAATGATACTAAAATAATTCATCTTTTAACAGAAACTCACATAACAAGGAAAAGGAAAATATAAGTCAAACCGAATAAGTATCTATATTATAAGTGAGAGAGTTTGTCTGTCTGTCTGTTTGTTTGTTCGTTATACAAAATTTTGTTACTGCACATAATCTTACATATGGGGTATCAAAATGACCGCAATTGTACCGGGAATGTTCTAAGCTATATTTCAACATCATCCGCCACCTAGGATCCAAGTTAGGGACCAAAATGTGGTCAAACTCCCCACTTTTGATGTTTGTTCGTTATACAAATTCCTGTTTCTGTACGTAACCATACGTATGGGGTATCAAAATGATGGCAATTGTACCCGGAAGGTTTTAAACTACATTTAACAAAATTCCCCCGACTCCTGCGGTTTTTGTAGGAGGGGTGGGGGCGGGGGGTGGTGTGGTGGTTTGTGATGTCATTTTTTGCTAGGGCTCGGGGCTGTAGGCTATCGAATTGTAAAATTATACTACAAAAGTTTTACAGTATTTGAATTATCCTCAGCAAGGCGTTTGGGGAAATATAGATATAGATATTTTATTCATTAACCAATATGACACCTATTCAATTACACATTTAGCAAAGTACTTTTACCATTATCCAGCTATGTATCGGTCTCTTGGATTGTCTCATTACAGACCCAGTGGGGTTGGGAGATAGGGTTTGGGAGTTTGGGTTCAGGGGATAGTGGGGATTTTGATTGCTTACACCAGAATTGTGGTTGGAAAATGTTAAAGTATTTAATCATCCCTGGGAAGCGGATGGGAGTTTGGGGTGGGGATGTAGGCCTATCACAATGACCGAAACTGTATTTGGAATGTTTTAAACTACATTTGAAAACTGCCACTGAGGGATTATGGGTTGGGAGTGATAATAACATAATCTGTTCTGGAACCGGCTTCCACACATCACCCAGTGTATCTGGGGTGTGTTTGTAGGGGGAGGAGGAGCGAAAATACTAGCGTAATGAAGTAGCCTATATGATTGGATTGTACTAGGAAAAGTTACTAAATTTGAACTGTCCAGGGGAGGAGTTAAGGTTTGTTGATGGTGGCTGGGGTGCTGAAAGGAGAAAGAAGGCTGGGGGACCGCAGTATCTAAATTACATATTTTAATTATCAACCAATATGACACCTATTTATTTACACAATTTACAACGTACTTCAACCATTATTAGACCCATCGTAGCTATGCATACTCCTCTCAATTCGAAGCTTAGGTTAAAATTGAATTTGTCCATCACTGGGAAGAATTTGTTTTTAAGAAAGAGTATGGGGTGTTATTGAAGAGGGGTGGAGGTTGGTGAGTATAGACAGATACGGCCGTCGGTTGTTATGTACTGAGAAGGCTGTAAACTAATTTTGAAACCCGCCCTGGGGCGGGTATAATTGCTAGTATTATATATTCCTGTCCACCCAGGCAGCACTTGCCAGCTTTATACTATGACGTTATCCAAATTCCTTCACTTGCACTGATGAAGGGCTAGTGTTGCCCGAAAGCTCTGCTAACTTTTCTGGCTGTTTACTTTATCGTTTTGATTTAGCTTTTCGCTTTTTATTTTTGTATCTCCATTGAGATCCAGCCACTGATACCCACAGCATTGTCATTTTTTCAGTAATTTGCCTTTGGATTTATATATATATATATATATATATATATATATATACACACATTAGGCAAATATAAATACAACAGGCAAAGAACATTAATTTGAAACGATAGGATGAGTAAATCTGTGAGAAAAAGTCGCCCCAACCGAGACTCAAACCCGGAACCTTCTGCTTTATATGCAGATGTCCTAACCATTAAACCACTGGGGCTTTCATGGTATATTTCAAATCCGATTTGATAGCGACTCTTTAAAATTCTCGGCGTGGTACAGCGGAAATATATACTGTATATGTATATTATATTATTAATTATTAAATATAAATTATGACATCATGTTCAGAATATAGGTACAGTACATAGAAAGATCAATTGCGAGGTTACAGTTAATTTTTATACATTTTTTACTTTTTTTATTATTAAACTAGTTCATTCTTTTACAAAATAATTTAATATAATATACAATATCATATAGTATAGTTGTTCATATTTCATTTAAATAGTTTTGGTGCAGTGGTTGATATTGTATAAAATATAGTAGTAGTATAGTATACAATTTGCAAAACAGGTACATGTAAATCAATTCAATTCTCAAAATTAAACTTTAAAATAGGTTATTACTAAACTTCAATTTTTTTTTTTTTAATTTTTTTTTTATTTGGTAATTCTTTTAAATCTAAACATACATCCTTATATTGAAATTCATTCATACTTACTGAAATTGAATTTCCAGAACTATATTTCTGTTTTATCAATTAATAGATTTTATAGGAATCAGCAAAAATAGGCCCTGTTTCTGCTGCCAACTAAATACCGTATATTATACGGTATTTTTTGAATACCGTATATATACGGTATATTTTTGGCAGCAGAAACTGCGCTCATAAAAAATATACCGTATTTTGTATACCGTATTTTCCCCACAAAATTTGTGGATAAAATACGGTATTTACAAATTTATACCGTATTTTTTGTACCCGTTTCTGCTGCCAATAAAAAATACCGTTTTTTTTTTTACATGACAAAAGGTCAACATTCGTGTTTTTATTTTCTGTCGCTGTCAGATGTTTTACACACGTGTAGATATATATTCGGCAAAAATGTGGAGCGAAGACGTCACAGTTTTACTAAATAAATTTGTGTGGGGAAGCTAAAATGTCTGGCCAACTAAAAGGTAATAAAAGGGACAATCACATTTATAAAGACATTTCTAAAAAAATAAAGCAGGAGTATGGAATAGACTTGTCTCCAAAGCAAGTAAACTCAAAGCTGAAGAGCCTGCGAAAGCAGTACAACATTGCAAAATACAATAACTCGGGGAGGGAACGAATTAGTTGTCCCCATTACGATGTTTTCTGTGCTCTCACAACATCTCTATCACTAGGGCTAGGCTGTTGAAAGTGAGACGTAAAACTTCCTTTAATTATCGATCAAATAAATGAATGGCAATTTGGGTAAAAAAGATGAAATTTAACACGACCACCCAAGAAGTATTGTTAGCAGAAACGGGGTACTAAAAAATACGGTATAAAAAATACCGTATTTTATACCGTATTTTTATACCGTATTTTGAGCAGTTGCAGCAGAAACAGGCCCATAGAAGGGATGAAACTAAACTAAAAGTGATTGGGCTGTAACATAATATGTATTGAAATCAATAAAACAATTTAAATGTTTTAATTTTTAAGTAACTTAACTTTAGTTATTCCAAATTTGTTTAGATATATCACAACTCTGTTCATGTTTCCAACACAACATTCCAAAGATAGTTTGTTTACTTGTTTACTACTGCATATAGTTTTAATGTATTATATTGATATTTTTAATGTTTTATATATTGTATGTGTTTTTAAGCATCAAGGAAACCAATTTCATGTTCTCCTTGTTGTGTTCATGACAATAAAGATTTATCTTATCTTATCTTATCTTATTTTATATTATCTTATCTTATCTTATTTAACAAATTTAATATACAGTAAAATAATGATATTTTTCACACGATTTTGCATTGTTTAGGAAATTATCCCAATTGACAATATTGAGAAATGCAATAACAAAATTGTGTTTACCATGTTGAAATGTGATGTGACGTTATAATAACAATAATTTAAACCGTTTCAGCAGGCAAGGTATTCTGAACAGTTTAATTCAAGCTTGCTATGTTTACAGTGATCAATAAATAAGTTGTTCCAATCTCATATAAAAAGAAAGTCATACATCTCGTCTACTTGATACCAAAATAAATTTGAGAAAAACATGCTTCAACATTCAGTTGATATAGTCACATATTATATGTGACTATATACCTATATTATACCTATGTGTATCTATGTATCACCCAAATTGTTATCGTAGAGGCAGGATTTTCACATCAGGGGAGATTCTTTATTTTGTTTTTTTTAAGTCACATAGACTTAACAAAAAATGTCTAGATATATGGTACAAAATTATTTGTTCTTTTATGACAACTTACTAATAATAAATGCACATTTGTGGTTTAATGCTATTTGTACCAATAGCCTAAATCTTTCAATAATGTTAAATTATGTTAATTGAAAATAGTGATACTTTTGATTGCATGTACTGTTGTTGTTTTTAAACAATTGATCAGGCAGCTTTTAGTCTGGTCACTTCGTTGAGTATTGTTAATAACATGTTTGTTTTTAAGTGTTTATGACCAGTAGATAAACTGTCATGAACAATATTCTCAATTATTCTAAATATATTCATTCCTTCATTGTATTTTGGGAGAAGCGTGTCCAACTAAGCTTAGTGTAGATTATAAGAGATTTTACTTTAATTGTGTTTAATTCATCCAGTTTTAGAAAGGCCAAAAATTGCTGAAGCTTTCCAAGTGCTTAATTTTATCTGTTTTTTTTTTAATTCTTTGAAGATACTATGTTTTTGCTGTTTTCTCTATAATATAGTATAAAGATTGTTGAAAATACTTTTTGTGCACAGATAAATAACACCTTGCACATTTCTGGAAAAGTAATTTAGTTTCATATGCATGGTATTTGCAATTCTGAAGTTTACAAAAATATTTTAGCAAGAATGCTAACAAAATATTATTCCAAAATGATGAATGTGTACACCTTATGAATATAAACCAATCAACAGAGAACAACTTTAATACATTAGTTATCATATCTATCTGTATATTTTTCGAATGCCGAATTCAGTGTATTAACATGCATTTATGTTAAACGGCTGAGAAGCTGCGATAAAGGCTTATTTGACCCATCAATTATTGTAAATATATTAGGCTTCAGTACATGATATTTATTAGGATATAAGCCTCACTGATAAAATTTGTTTGCTATAATGTATGTAAATGCAAAGCATATGCATGAGTGTTGTATAATAATAAAACCCAATGTATTTTATAAATTGACTGTCTTTTAAATAGAAATTAAACATTATTTGTACCTTCCTGATATTTTAGATTATACCTAATTTTCAAGGTATTGTTTAAATGCTACTAATGTGGAAGGCAAGTAAACAAACAACAATGAAGTTTGATTTAATACTTTTGGGTTAAAGAGCAAATCAAGAATAGTAGAACAAGTGAAACAAAAAGAAAGTAAAGTAAAAAAAAAAAACAGGAAGATTTAATAAATAAAATCATCTCCAATTCACTATTTTAAAATAGATTCTTTGCAGGACATTAGGATGACCTGTTTTAAAACCTTCACATTTTAATCTGGTCCTGAATGAAAATGGGGCACAAAGATTTTAGGGTTCGGGGAGCAGACAGTCTAGGTAAATAACATCAACAGAACAACAGATAGTAATTTAAAATAAATTGTACAAAAGAAGTCATGCTGTATGGCTTATTATTGTGTAAAGTTCCAAGGTCAAAAAATAAGAGAAAATACTTGAAAAATCAGAATACCTTTTGTATATGACCAGCAGTGGTTTGTGTCAATGATCGATAGTGGAATTCAAGCACAATAGTTACAAATACTTTATACAATACACTGTGTATTAAACATTATTCGGGTCAGTATAAGCCCTATCTATTCTAGGTCAGAACAACTATGTTTTGAGAAAAACAAGTTTGTTTTGCAAGTACAGCAGAAATTAGGGAAATTACAAATATTTTTCATTCACTATATAATAAAAAAAGGAAATTCGTCTATTGTACTTTTAAAGTGGATATAAGCCTTAGTTTGTATGTTTAAACACAGACAAAAAATATCGACCAAACATTTTAAATTTGTAAAGTTATTATAGTATTAGAATCAAATAGATCAAAGTGTAACATTCTCAATGAGTTGTGCCTCTTTAATTTGGAGTTACCTTGCTTATTTTAAACTATAAATGAGCGGCAAGGAATACAATTAAAACAATAGGCATTAATGTTTCTTACTACTACAAAAATGTTACTTGTATCTGTTAAAATAATATAATTGTTCTTCAGTAGGCCAAATAATGTAAAAACTAAAAATTTAAAATTTTTGTTTTCAATAGATTCTATAGTAACTTATGCAACAAAAAATAAAAATGATTAAGATGTTATATTCTCTCAAGACTAGAGAAGAAAAGTCAAAATAGCATATTTGTTGGATGATTTTAAGTGATGATTAATGGCATCCTCCCTCTGTGGTTAGCCACCCAAGCAATTTCATCATGATGATGATTTTCAAAGCTGGTACTTAAGTAAACTTCTTAGCAATGTAATGCTATCATACACTGTAGTTGTGAAACACAGATGACATCAAGCCCTAGGGATATAAAGACAGGTGCATATTTTATTTACGTAATCATGATATTTGTGTATGACTAATAAACCTGATGTTTTCAACATTTTTTATTTTAATCAGAGAATAAAAAATAAATAAACAAATATTACTTATATAAAATACCCTGTTATAAATAATAACAATAATAATAATAAAATTAATCATAATAGAGTAAATACTGTATTACTAATTAATTTAAGATATATTTTAAAAAGCAATTCACAATTATAAAAATATCTAACCATTTAGTCATTAAATTGAAAAAATATATATGAAGATAGAAATTAGATTTAGATATATAAAAATGTGCTCCTTTCCTAAATGAATAACCCAATATATATAATCAATCAATAGGTTATTTGGAATTTGTGAATTGCTAAGTACAGTAGAACTCCTCCTATTTAAGAGGCACTTTCTCATGAAACGAATGAGTGTTAATATCTACGGCCAACCCCTGATTCACGGCCAACCCCTGATTCACGGCCAACCCCTGATTCACGGCCAACCCCTGATTCACGGCCAACCCCTGATTCACGGCCAACCCCTGATTCATGACTGTTTGGTTCCAAAAGTATAGTATACTGTATGAAGCAACTATAAATTGTCATGATTAAAGTATTGTTTGTTAAAATGTTTAAAATGAGCATGTTTAGATACTATTTAGTGTAGGTGTGTTAATGTTTGTGGGGATTGAGAGAAAGGTGCTGTAGAAAAACAGGATATTGCACAATACATTGAATTAAAAGCCTTGGAAAAATTGTTTACTAAAGACCAATTAAATGTAAGTTAAATGAACTTCAGTAACTCAAAAATGTGATGACTCATCGGTTACAAAAAAGAAGTTGCTTATTTTTTATTTATTTATTAATATGTATAAATTTACAGCCATATAGAAACTTTATCCTTGTGTATTTGATGTTATGGTACTGGTGGTAATAAGGTTGAGAATGGCCCTGTTTCTGCTGCCAACTAAATACCGTATATTATACGGTATTTTTTGAATACCGTATATATACGGTATATTTTTGGCAGCAGAAACTGCGCTCATAAAAAATATACCGTATTTTGTATACCGTATTTTCCCCACAAAATTTGTGGATAAAATACGGTATTTACAAATTTATACCGTATTTTGCGTACCCGTTTCTGCTGCCAATAAAAAATACCGTATTTTTTTTTTACATGACAAAAGGTCAACATTCGTATTTTTATTTTCTGTCGCTGTCAGCTGCTTTACACACGTGTATAGATATATTCGGCGAAAATGTGGAGCGAAGACGTCACAGTTTTACTAAATAAATGTGTGTGGGGAAGCTAAAATGTCTGGCCAACTAAAAGGTAATAAAAGGGACAACCACATTTATAAAGACATTTCTAAAAAAATAAAGCAGGAGTATGGAATAGACTGGTCTCCAAAGCAAGTAAACTCAAAGCTGAAGAGCCTGCGAAGCAGTACAACATTGCAAAATACAATAACTCGGGGAGGGAACGAATTAATTGTCCCCATTACGATGTTTTCTGTGCTCTCACAACATCTCTATCACTAGGGCTAGGTTGTTGAAAGTGAGACGTAAAACTTCCTTTATTGCGACTTTTAATTATCGATCAAATAAATGAATGGCAATTTGGGTTAAAAAAGATGAAATTTAACACGACCACCCAAGAAGTATTGTTAGCAGAAACGGGGTACTAAAAAATACGGTATAAAAAATACCGTATTTTATACCGTATTTTTATACCGTATTTTAAGCAGTTGCAGCAGAAACAGGCCCAATGAAAGTAATATGAAAATAAACCAGATCATTTATGATTAAATGAAGAATTTCATAAACTCATAAACTTTATTTGCATTTATTCATGTAAACAAATTATAATAATAGTCTACTTGAAACACTACCCTAGTGTGGAAAAAATCCTAACTGTAAATTATATGTCATTTATATACCAAAATAACTAACTTCTTTCAAAACAAAGACATTGTTTTAATATGTATTTAAATGAAGTGTGAAAATAAAAATTCTCATTGGTTGTGATGGTTATTAGATAAATATCCAGTAAAATATTGCCAGAGAAGGAATATGACTCCATATGGCAGTGAATGTTGAAATTAGCATATTGAACCTTGGCACAAGTTTGTTTTTAATGAGGAACAATAACGGTGTGTGCTTGTAATGATGCTGAAAGCTTTTTCTCGCTGGAAAAATGTAATTCATTAAATAAACTACACTTATTTTTGTAAGAGACTTAACTTTCCCAAGACTTAAATTTTCTCTCTTTTTTGAACAAGTCTTCTAATTCTTGTTTTTTTATACTACTCTACTACAAAATTGTCTCCTTTTATATTGTTTAATTATAAAAAGTTATGTGAGCTTCAATGAAACACTCTTGTAAAACAACAAGTATCTACACCACCACTAAATGGTTATTAAAAGCGCTTTTTGGGGAGGATCAATAGAAACACATCGGAAGTATTTAGATGGCAATTCAATTCTGTATTACTTCCTGAAAAAATGACTTTAGAAACGATTCTAAAAACTTCACCTTTGTGATTGACAACAATAATACAGTAATATTAATATTAACATCACTTACAATTAGTAACTAACCACAGATTTTGCCATATCTTATAAGACTTGTATACTCCTGTGGTTTGTATACAAGAACAAAATCTTTTCAATATAGTCCTATTGTTAGTCAACTAAACAATAGATCTACAATACCAATATTTGGTCATTGAATTCATAAAGAAGGTCACACAAATTATTCAAGTACGTGGATATATTTCTGACATAAACAGTTAAATAAATTTTATATTATAATTTTGATGAGCATTTATACATCACCAATATAACTTTTAAAATTGTGGACATTACAGTGTCTTTCAAAACAAGCATACATAACAAGTGATATTCTTAACAAATGCTTTATTATAACTAAAGACAAAAATAAAAGCAATTTGTTAATTTGTGTGTTCTCCCCATTACATCTCTTTTAAAAAAACACCTGTTTCTCTCTTTCTGATTTTATTTCCTTTTATCCTTCTTTCATTGTTGGCATACTGTATTTTTGTATATATTATATCTTTGTTAATTTTGTGTTTTTATAGTTTATTTTGTATTTACTGTTTTTATTGTTTGAGGGTCCCTAATGATCAGCTGATGCTGGATGGACCACCCTCATAAAATATTGTTGAACTTGAAATAAATAAAAAAAAAATTAAAAAATATTTTTAGTTTATCCAGGTAAGCTAGCCAATACAACCATTGGTTTGTTTATTCAGAAGCGGAATATAATTATATTAAAAATCACTATATTTTTAAGCAATGAAAAATATGGAATTAATTATGCAAATACAAGTATAGCATGAATCCAATTCAGTTGAACTTTAAAATAGGCTTGTATGTAGACTGAATATTTAGTGTAATTATGTTGTTTGTTTGTAATGAGTCTAATAAACTTGTTTATCACATATCTCGGAACAGTGATGTATGATATTATTAGCAATAGTTAAGCACAACAATTGCATTCACTAAGTGCAATTAACCATTATATAATCATCTTGTTTATGCCAATTTTCTCATCATAATTATTGCCTAATTAGGCAACTGTGACAATTTTATTTTTGTTGTGAAAATTAAACATGTGTTAATGCACTTGAGCTATATATGAATATATTGTTTCCCAACCAGAGATGAGAGGGATTATTACTCTTCTCTGTACACTTTTGAAACAGAGATATTTCAGAGTTATTAAAAATTGATTTTACAGAACAATTGCATATTTTTACCAAGACATTTTTTTTAGGTATACAGTACAATATATATATAGTACAATGTGTTATGCCATATATGGAATGATATTTTATGCTATTATAGAATGAGAGATTACTGGCACTGGCAGGGTGTTGATTTTAAATAAAGCTGTTGAAAAATATTAGCATCCATTATACATAATAAGGACCTGTTTCTGATGATGTCAGCAAATAACAAGTTTATTATTGTGTGAATAAATCACCCCCACGTTTTCATTGCAGTAGAAATGAGGACAAATTTCTAAAAGATAATGATTGAATAAACCAAGTCAATGTGACACTTAATACTGTAGGTATTCTACCTCTTAGGTCGTGTTTATACAACACCCTAAATTTGAACACGGCTTTAATTTTTAGCGTGTTGTTCGGACCGAGGTCAACCCACCTTAACGTTTGCTGTTATACTAGAAATCATGATACCGTGTTGTACCGGAAGTTTCATCAACACGCAGTGCATGCTAGGATAAAAGGTCAAATCGTTGATCGCTTGAATTGGCTGGGTTGTCAACAATCATCGTCGCCTCCTCGCTGTCCGATGTATTCGCGCGGTTTTTACCATTTTCATTATTGTATTCGTTCACGTTTGCATTGTTGTTTATTTTGTTCTCGGTTCATTTAAATTAATAAAAGTTATTTTAAGGGTTTCATTGTTTCATCTATACACTATGGAAGAAGATGCCATTTTTGCGATTTTAGTTTTTATTCTGTTTGGAGTGGAAAACGATAGAGGCCTACTGCCACTACGAGTTGGCCCCACTAGGCTAGGCGTAAGCTTGGTTCCCTCTAGAACGTAACGCAAGGACGTAAAGGCAACGCAAGCGTTTTAACCAATGACAAGCGAAGTTATATAGACAGTTAGCAATCACAAGCGAATAAGCCATCGATTGTGATTGGTCAATTCACTTGCGTTGCGTTACGTCCTTGTGTTGCGTCGCTAGTGGGAACCACGCTTAAGACGTGGTAGGAGGATGATTGCTGGCAGCGAAGCAGCAATAAATGGGCCCAATCTTGTTAGCAACGTCGCATGACATGATTGATATTACGACCTGTTTTAACGAGAGGTCAAAATATACCCTGAGGACACTTCCAACACGGTAACGGTGACCGGGAATCCACCAAATTTTAGGATTCAGCCAAGTAGCCTTTTTTGCAATTAAAATCTCATTACACGGAATCTCTTTGTTGTTATACAACACACTTCTCGTAGGCGTGTAGAATATGCTTGTAATAGCGTGTTGTATAAGCGCGCCCTTACAGTACATGGTCACCGATATCTAGGTGAAAGTTCTTTATCAATTTGAGCATCCAAGGTTGTGATGTATTATGTGGCATTATGGATTATGTAACATTAATAAGTATTATTTTTTAATATTTTGGAAACGTTATTTTAAATGAAGCAGTTCAATTTGCCAGTTTAGGTTGCTTTGAATTTGATTGATAAATAAAACATTTAAGGTATATTTATATTGAACTCAAATAATATATAGTATTATGTAATACTACGTTGTTTACCAATTTGTAATTATTGAATGATTGTAATAAGATCTTAAATTGTTCATTCAGTTAGTAATTTGATACCAACGATGGATTTATGATATAATACAAATATGTTATGCCCTTGGGAAATAGACATATGTCTTTTATAATAACCACAGTATTCTCATGGGACATTTGGGACTTTTCAGAGCCTTGTACCCAAAGATGTTATGTTTTCCTCATAAAAACATTTTTTTTTTAAATAAAAAAAGTTTCCAACTACAGCAAGGAATAATCGGTGAACCGCGAGTAACCACATTTCACGGCAGTTACATTAAGTGACTATTAAACGGTGAAAATAATCCAGTTAGTAGTTGTGTTCAGGCTTTGATCCACACCGGCTTCTAAAAACCATTCAAACACCAGCAGAAAAGAAACTGTATATGTTGAAAGACAGTGAATAACCTTAACCTAGAAATAGTTGTTTTTATGCATAGATCTGGGCATAATTGTCTTAAAATCATTGGGTACAGTATGGTATAGATGTGAAAATATTGTAAATTCAACTCAAAAAGTGCTTTTTTTGTGTGTGCATCGCTGAGCATTCACTGACGTTCTTTAAAGACAAAACTTTATTCAGTAGAACTTGTTAAATAATCCTATTTTATAATGCTTTGTTTGTTTCTCTTAAATTTTATTTTGTACGTAGTACAATGAACTGAACTTAAGCTGAATAAATGATAAGAACATTAAAAATACCCAGGAAAGAAAAATTAGCATTCAGAATATATTATGCACTATAAATAACCAAACAAAAGCTTTGCAAAGGATTTTTCTATTAAAAATTAATATCTACAATATAATATAAAAGTATTTTTTTATCCACTATCATTCATGCATATCATGAACATTTTTATAATAAATTTGTCTGTAATTCTTTTTATTAACCAACAAATAAATAAATTTCGTTCTTAAAGTTTTCAGTGCATCTCCAGTAATTTAGAATTTGTTCTGTGCCTGTTAATTGATAATACATTTTGATATATTAACATTGATTTAAATTATTATATAGTTGAATATCAGCGCTACTGGGCTAAAACTCTCAAGTATTTACATGCGGTTACAAACCAAAATATTTTTCAATTGTTGTTTGTTTTTGCAGACCAACTCACACTTTCCTTCTATAAAGATGATGATCGTATTACAAAAGAGGTCCGCAGGGAAAGAATCATCATTACTGACAAGAACTTCTGTGGAATTGATAGCGGACACCATTACCATGGCAACTCGTACATTACCACAGTCGTGTGTGTGGATCAGATTATCGCTTTGTCATTCTACTGTTCATCAACACAATTACAGTGGTATCATAGAATAAAACACAGCTTAAAGAGTCGTAAGTTATCATTATCTTTGTCTATACTATGAATTAGGTAGGTTGAAGTAAATGTTAAACATTAATCTTATTTCACAGCGTACGTCTCGTAAGTAAACAAACTTGTGATGTTTAATAGTTTTCAAACTTCTCAGACTATGAAAAACTGTCGAACATGCAATTTTAGAACTAAACATTAATAACTCTACAGTAAATAAAATGTTGAAAATAAGAATTTAAAGGTCAATTTATATACCACAGTACCACTTTTTCTGCATACTGTTAAGTATTGTTTACATGGAATAATTCAGTAATACTAATTTTAACAGAACAGAAGAAACATAACTTTTCTGCGCTAGTATTAAGGCAAACAAAAAATATAGATACAAATAACAATATTTGTCACGCAATGTCTGTAACAATTAATGTTAAAATAATTCATATTTTTTTATTGTTTGCAGTTATTGAATATAAATGTAGAGTAGTTATACCAAACCGAGGCAAATTGCCAGCAGGCCCGGCTATGTTGTACTTTTTTGACAACCATTTTGCTATTACGTCAGAAGTACCCATACGCCTACATGGATCTTGGTATTTAGAGGACCTCCAGTGTTATGGAACTATAGCTGGAGGGCTTTTGTTTGAAGCAAAACATAAGAAACGAGGTATATTGAGAAATTGCTTAAAATATTAAAAGATACAGGTATCGATTATTGAAAACATGATTTAACTTTATACATTACAAATTAATTATACATAATCACATAAATAATCAAATTGTAATGATTTATATATATTTACTTCCATTACATTTGACAGTGAAACAACCTTTAAAAAACATAAAAGCAAAACAACAGGCTTTTAATAGTGGAATTAAAAATACAGAAATTAAGTAAATATAATGTCCTAAATGTTACTGAAGATGAATAAAAGTAGTTGGAAATATTGAATGATTGTGGCTTTCTTAATTTTTTAGATTATCATTTTAAATACAAATTAGGCTAAATGAGAACATAAATAAAATGAGTTTTTTCTGTAAATTTCTTTTCAGGGTTTAAGTACGTTTTAATGACTAATCAAGCAAATGATCTAAAAAGTCATTTTGATGCTGCTTTTAATACTTGGTTACCAAATCGGTGGTCTCATCTTTCTAGTACATGTAAGTATGATTCATTGCGTGAATCACAAATACATTATACATAACCCCAGTGTTCCTAAGTAGGAGTTGAATGTAGTGTTAAAACATATTTAACAAAAAAGTGTCTCTTAATAGGAGTGTCCACTTTATGGTAGTATCCACTTTATGGTAGTGTCCCCTTTATAGGTGCGTCCCATTTATTATAGGTGCGTCCCCTTTATAGAGGAATAGAGGTGCCCCACCCCCCCCCCCCCCCCCGCCAAATAAATAGAGGATTTACGAAGAATTATAGAGGAATATGAGTTTCCCTTTATATTAATATCACTTTATAGGGATGGCCCTTAATTGAAGTGTCCCAAAGGTAGGGTTCTGTATTGGGATTTATTTTTCTGAAACATAAAATGTTGATAGAATATATTAAGATTAATATATGAGAATATAAATCACAAATGCATTCTATTATAAACTTGTTATTTGGTTTCATTTCAAAGATAAACATATATTATTTTGTTTTTCTAAAATTAATTTTTGTATTTTGGCTATAATTATTAAACTTGTCTATAGATCAGGCCAAGGCCATAACATTTCATATGCATATATTACATATTAAAGCAATAAAAATTTATTTTTAATTAGGAACAAAAGAAATAGATTTGAGAAAGAATAACATGGCGATAAAAAACGACTTAACCTTGATATTTCTTTGCAATAAACATGTGTTCTATTGTACTTATGCTGGTACTATTCAGATAACTGTTTTTGCATTTTATTTTAGGCGGAATTGCTATATGATGACGTGGGTTATAATGCGTCATGTACAGTGCATTGTCACATTCCCCCTTTTTGATAGACTAAGAAATTTGATATATTGATCCTCTAGATACAAGTAGATTTACAAACTTACATACAGAACACATATGAGTATGAAACTGGGATTCATTTTTTTTCTAAACAAAATATATTTAGACATAGACAATTGGAAATCTATGTAATAATTATTATTATAGACAGAATAATTGACCACGTGACTACCAGGGATTACCCTAGCTCCCAGACCACCAGTCTGTTTCTCTTTCTCTTTCCCGTATCCTTTATAGTTTGCATACAAATGTACTGCTGTTATTATTATAGGACAAGTTTATTTTCTTATCAGAAGTGACAATTTCATATGCTCTGCCATTGTAGTACATTAGGCTTTAATTGTAATGACCATAACACTCAGTTTTGTTTTTAGGTCTGATAGTAAAAAATGACATTCAAAACATCTAGTCAGCACTTTATTTTCCATTTAGATTTTAGCTGTCTGTTTTAAAGATCAAAACACAATAATGCCAATGCATGCGGCACAAATTACTGTCATTATGGCACAGAAATCGTATCTATAATTATGACGGTAAAGTGGATATTTAGCTGTTTACGGATGTTTTTCAGTAGTTTAACAGTGATGACATTGGCATTAAAACGATAGTGGCATGTCAAAACCACTTTGTTATTTTGTTACTGTGGTATACAGACACAAGACAAAAATGTGTACAGTTTTTCTATCATTAAACAATTTTTATAGAATATACCATTTTTAAAAAATGTTTTAGTTTTGTTGTTGTTGTGTTTTTGTTATTTTATCAATGGATTTCATTGTAATCAAACACAAAGATTCAATTGTACGACTAAGGTAATTGTAACCTTCTAAATTCACTACAAATTCAAGTAAACAATACTTAAACAGGATATAAATAACTAGAATAAAACAATAGCATTAGTTTGTACTAATGCCTAAATCCTGTGAGATAAACAATACAATCTCACTAGTGAGCCCAAATCATACACAACAAATTCCAGGCTTTATTTTTCCAATTTATATATTTTATAGTATAATTGTATGCGAGAAATTCAATTCATGTACTGACAAACATAATCCTCTTATATCTGCAAATGCATTGGCTAGCCGCTATGTTGGCTAGATTTTTGCATACATAATGTATTGTGTTATTGCAGCTTATAGAAAAGTTGGTTAGCCCATATTCTGTGACAACAACAGCTGCTATTTAACTTCTATTGTAGATCTAAAAAGCTTAAATAGAATTAGAACATTTACTCAGCAGCTTTATTACCTATTATGTAATATATTTTAATTTTTTGTGATAACAACTTTTTTAAAAATACACATATTCATTTTATTTAATATTCAACATTTTATTAAATATTTTTTAAACTTGTACATGCGGCCTTAAAAAAAAGCTACAATAACATTTAACAAACCCTTGGTTGATATGTTTGTTGAGAAACATTTAGATTAAAATTTAAGATTAAAATTTATCATCATCAGTTTAAACTCACAAAAACAATTCAATGTACCTTTATTGTCCTGAATAATTAAAGAAGTTATTTCCATGTATTTACTAATTTCCTTATCTAATTGTATTAATATTGTAAATTTCTTTCTCAATCAACTATCGTATGTATTGAAATACCAGCGTCTAAATACATTTTCCATTCTTCTTTCCTGCAGTGTCAATTTGTGATGATCATTTCACGAGACATCGAAGTGCTACCAACAATTCAGCCTATTCACATGGTGCTCAAGATTCCAATAACCATAGAAATAATGACGGCCATGATGGCACTGGTGCTAGCAGTAGTTATTATCAAACATCAGGTGTGAGTCAAGAAGAAGGAATGGGTAGTGGAAGTATACATGAGCCTGTAAGCTCTACTTGTAGCTCAAGCAGTGGTACACCAGTGAAATCATCATCTCAGAATGGAAATACAATAAGTGCATTACATCACACTGGACATTTGTTTAATGGTAAAGAATGTAGTCAGGAATCTGGAATAGACATGCATATATTACCAGTTGTAGCACAAGATGCTAAAGTTGATGAAACAGCAGGTCTTCCTTACAAGGAACGATTGTATGAAGTTATGGCTTCTTTTAAAAATCTAAGACATGTAACTACTTCAAATTCAAATATGTCACAAACTGTACATGTATTTCCATCCAAAAATGATTCCGTTCACCATAATATGTATGTGAACATGGATGATTTACCGGAGGACGAGCGAATTGCTCGATTGAATGACAAACGTTATCTACAAGAAAAGGATGCAGAATTACTTGAGCGTGTAAAAAGAGAATGTAAAAGTCCTGAACTGGAAAGGAACTCGAAATTAATAACACCAAAATATCAAGGACTTCAAACAAACGATCAAACACAAAAGACTGATTCTCTTAATGTGCAATATGTAAAATCTTCAGAAGTACCCTCACATCTTCAAGAGCATGTGGATACATACATCTTGATTCCAGGGATTATTCCACAAACTGGTGCAGCATCCTTGCCAGCAATTGAACCTCCTCCGCTTGGACCTAAGCCAAATAAAAACAAATGCGATATCAAACCAGAGCTTGGACCTAAACCTGCGGCAATTAGACCTCCTGAGTTAGGTCCTAAACCAATTCCTGGTCCTAAACCTGGTCATGGGCCAAAACCAGAATTGGGACCAAAACCAGAGTATTGTGCGTTTCCAGAAGTATTTAGTAAAGATAGTACATTGCCAGAATTAGGACCAAAACCAGAGTATGGTGCATTACTTGAAATAGGACCAAATTCAGACTATAATAAATTTCCTGAATTAGGACCAAAACCAAGATCAGAATTTATGCAAAAATCAGAGTCAGTATCAAGAGTTGTTCAGGAGGAAATACCTGAAATTGGACCTAAACCAGTTAATCAGTGGAATGATGAAGTTCCTGAGAGTAAAACATCAGATAATTCAAAAGATAATAATATTGACAATTGTGAATCAAATGTCTGCATACCTGCTCCCTTCGAACATGATAATTTGACGATACCAACCACTGCAATTCTTCTTTCTCAAACTGTCCAGTCTGACACACATGAAATAATCCAAGATAAAGAAGCTCCCAATTTAAATGTTGCCAAGATATCAAAATCTAAGAAACAAAAACACTCTTCTCCGAAATCAAAATCAAAACGTAATATTATGAGAGGTCGTTCAGGCAGTCTCAAGAGCAAACCGGAAAGTTATGACAAGCCAATCTATCGGAATCGTTCTGCTAGTGTTATGGCTTTCCAGTTTGATCAATTTGATGGTGGTTCATCATCTTCAAGTCTGCCCTCTCCAACTGAACCATCAACAAACTTTGAGTTTTTACCTCATAAACCATCTGTTGATCTGAATGCACTGATTGAAGTAGATAGCAGTGAAATTAAAACTGAATCAGAAATTGGTAACATTCCAGAAGAAATGCCTCTTTTAACACAAGTTCCTGTTCCCCCTCTACCACCAAAATCGACAAATTCACTAAAATCTCGTAAAGCACCTCCACGACCGGCAAAACCAATTAAACATGGAAATCCATTTATGGCAGCTGATGTTCAACCGGCAATTCCGCCAAGGAAGCGTTGCCAAACAGAACCTTCCTATGCTATGTCATCTAGTGATGGTTTTTTATTAATGGATCCAAGCTCAAAAGGAGATGATGGCTATGCTCTTATGAAACCAGCGTATCTAGACAAAATCCAAAATGCCAGTGACACAACATATCATAGCCCATCATTATCGCCTTTAAAAAGTACTTTAGATGCTACTTTACCAGGTTCAATTAAAACCACTGGATCTTTTTCGCATAAATTTTCATTTAATGTGGTGCCAAATAGTCCTATACATACATCTGTTGATGTAGAGACTACGATATCAAGTAAACCACAACTCAAACGATCTGCTACTATGACAGGTTCTAGTTTAGTATCCACAAGAATGCAACGTACATATAGTTTGCATGGTGATCACCAACATGCTCATGAAAATATACGTAGAGGGAGTGTTCCTGTGTTGAAACCCGATGAAATGTCATCAGCGAATAAAGTCAAAGTTGAGAAAAGAAGAATGTCTTCTTTTCGTCCTCGCACTGATGGTGAATATCATGCTATAGATAAGAAAAAGTTTGAGAAAATTAAAAATGGTTTTTCTACTGAGAATCCTATCAGAGAAACATCTAGTAATGGAAAAAGAGAAAATGTTAAAACAATTGAAAAAGTGAACCAACTTTCAACTGATAAAGTGGAAAAATCATCTAATGTATCAGAAAATAACATGAACAACATATCATCAATTACATGCTCCACTGGTTCTAGTAACAATTCTAATAACACAGAACTTAACGATGTAGACTGTGATATGGAAAGTAATAAACAAAGTTTAACATATGGACAAAGTGGTGCTAATCACATAGAAGATAACACAATTATTGCAGAATCACAGTTTTCTTTGCTAAATTGCATTGACAGCACTGATAATAAATCTTCCCTTCAAGGATCTATAGATAAAGTTTTTGAGAAGTATTCTTCCTATAAAGTGAAACTTGTCGACAGTGAATCCAGAGAAATGGCTTCACAGGGAGAGAAAACTGACATAGATGAAATGGAAAGTACATTTATAAACTAAAGTTCAGTCTACACTATCAAACAAATTTGATGTGCCCATATATGGACAGGATGATGTCACTACCATTTTGGTCACATCACACTTTTTGTCAAACTAGTTTAATAGTGTAGACAGAGCTTAATCAACTTTAAACTACTCCATGCTCATCAATATCATCAAAAAACTTATGATTACATATTTGTTGATGTTTACTGTATGTATTGTTTATTTTCAAATTATGAAATAGAATGATGCTCTCTCAAACATTTTTTTATATTGTAAACAGAGCGTTATTTGTATTTTGGATATTCTTGCACATAAATGATTGTAGAATTTTTCCCAAACAAGTATATGTAAATTTTCGCTATTTTAACCATTGTGGTCGCATGCTCTTGATTTTTATAGTATTTTTATCTATGTGAAAATTAAGATTATGCAGAAATTAAAAACTACCAGGGTGTATAGATATGTAAATGTAATGTATATCGTTTTATTTTATTTTGTGAAACAAACAACAAAATAAAAATAATCAGCTTATATACAGAACTAAATTCTATGAAAAATACTTTGCAAAATCACAATAAATGAAATGATGTTTAAAGCTTAGCTTATTATTATCATGTGTTTGACAGCATCACAATTTTGTGATTACCTCATATAAATAACTAAGGATATATGCTAGCTTGCTGAACTAGTGTTGCATTGTGAAAACAAAGATCGCTAATATCTCTGCAAAAAAATGTTGTTGTCACAATTTTACAAATCATCTTATGTGCAAGAATTTATGATGTACCAATAATAATAATAGTGCTTACATTACTGTCATTTGTTTTGTATGTATCTAAGTTTTTAAACAATTAGTTGGTAGTGGTGCAAATAATTGGTATCTTATAAGCAAGATGAACAAAAAGCAAGTCAGCTTTTAATTAAAAATGTTTTGTGTTTGGTGCAATAATGCTGTACATATTATTCATAAATGTTATATGTTTGATTATTTTATTGATTTCTTGAATTCACCTGCAAATTGTTAAAAAATGTGTTGTTGGCCTACTATTACTGTTATACATAGATAGGTTTGATTTATAAAAACGTTTCTTGAGGCTAGCTGTGATCTACTTATCTGGTTATTAATCATGACGCACTCTCAAGGTTCATTCAGCAGTTCTGTAACATAAATCTATCTTTAGATACTTAATTATATGTTGTCCATTTGTTTGTAGTTAACAATATATTACTGTATTAACCTTGGAACAAATAATCTGCTAATTATTAGGGCAGTAAGTGAGGGAAAAAATCTATAGTCACTAATTTCACAAGGAAAGAGTGCCACTCAACTTTCTTGGTTACCTAATAAGGTTAAAAAGACGTTAAAAGCTGATTTCATATTTCTAATATATTCCTTAATATAATCTTACAAAAGTCTTTGTTGTGTTTAGTTGTAAAACTATACACTCTTTGGAAAAAAATGGAGAAGTTCAATATATACACTAAAAATTGAATAGCTATTAAATGAACAAAGCATATGACACGCAGTGTTATGGTTATCACCATCTGTCCTCGACTACGTCTGCTGTGAGACAATACATCTTAACAGTTTATTGATTAGCATATAAAAGTCTTTATGTGCTTAAAATAAAATCCTTTAAAGCAAAATTCGCAAATGACTTATTTAATTTATTTGTAAATTATACACAAAATTCTGATAATAGATTGTTCCTTTTTCTTACTCTCAAGTGAGATCATTGATATGATAGATATAATATCTGAAGGCTAGAGTAGCATCAACACTCAAGGAAATCAAACTGAAGAGTGTTCAACACTAAAATGGCTGCTCCAAATCAGCCAGTTGGATAGAGATAAGGTTATACACTTCTGTAAAGATGTTCACACATATCTTAAAATCATTATATGCAAATTGAAACCATTTTTTATCAAAAAAACTCTTCTACAAAAGGAAAATGTTGGAAAAATTGTTTTAACTGAAAAAGAAAATATTTGTATAAAATACATTTATATGTGTTTTCATGTTAATTGAAATAATATATATGTTCATTAATAATAGAAAAAGCTTACCATTTTATTTGTTGTTGTTAGATATAAGAGTATTGATTTGGTTTATGTTTATATAATTGTTCCATAAATAAGGTAGAACTAACAAAAATCATTATTATGTATACTGGTATTTATTGTTCATCAAGGCAAAACCAATATTGATTTTAAAATAAAGATTTTAAATTAGAAAATGTTTGAAATATAAAATGGAAGAAAATGTCACAAAGAAAGAATATTTTGTACGTCCATGAAAATTTAACTGTAAATTAAAAAGTAGTTTTAAAATTACCTTAACTAATACTAACCATTGGATAAATAATATATTGGTTTTCTGTTAGAGGTATTACCAATGGTTTTAATTTTCTTTTCAAATACCATTATTATTCTTACATATTTTATACAGTATAACCTTAATTTTAAATTAGGATTATTATACCTTGAATTTAACTGAATGTACAGGTTAAAAGCTAATGTGGAATATGTTATTAAACATTTTAAAAGTTACCTTTTTCTTCCGCATTTTATAATTACAGAAAATCGTTGGGAAATTAAAATAATTTTAAGTTTTAAAAAAACAATTTTAACCTTTATCCTTTTATTGGCATTCGTGTATTTTAATTAAAAATTTAAAAATAACAAAAATATGTATTTTCTACCTGAAAAATGATACTAATTATGATATTAAAATCCGTTATTGAGTTGGTTTATTGTTAAAGTTAATCTCTATAATGTGCTAAAACGTTGTTAACCAATATATGTCAAGTGTAAAACAATAGTGTATGGTGTACTTTGTAATAATAATGTACAAATGACATTTGTACATTTTTAATTAATATCAATAACTATGCTGCCTAACTGTTGGATGCAATATTAACTATAGGAGGTAAAAATCTTTGTCTTCCTACTACTCAACAATAATAATCTACCGAAATAAAGCACTATTCTTTCTTTAGAGGTCTAGTACATTAATAGTTACATTGTTTCATTTAGTATTAGGACACTTTCCTAACAACATTCACCATGTTTACATGTTAGGAACAATAATTGTTACATTGTTACTGTATTATTGACTATTGCACTACTTCACCTTTATATTATAGCATCTATTTGAATTACAGTATTTATGTATAGACATACCTTGAATTATACAACATTATTTTTTTGTGAATGGTGTTGGTGTTATTCAATGTTCTACTCCTTACTGGTCTAAATAGTTCTACTATTGGTGTAACTAGTCACAGAAAAGGTGTAGAATAAATTATTAAATCTTTTAACTTTGATAAAATTGGAAGCACAGTTAAGAGTTATTTGAGAATAACATTTAGATATCTGTCACCTAACGTTGCTATTAGCAAGTAGATGAATACATGCTAGTTGAAAATCTGGGTTATCAGTGTATGTATTTTAACCTCATACTTAAAAATAATGAAACAAGATTGGGATTATTCGAGTGTCCAATCAAACGCATCAAAGTAATTCAGTATGCATAATTGCTTCCATATATCTTGGTATGTATTGATGAGATTTTAGGTCATTTTTTAAATGAAAAAATATAGTGAAAGAAACCTTATTGTAGGCATTCATCTTTAAGGTTTCATTAATAGTATAAAACTATGGTAACAAATCTGGGTAGCATCCAAAAATAATTTTTGTATTCTGAATTTTATTATTATAAATACAATCCATGCAGAGATTTTGTCAAAAAGCATTTTTTTTTTCTAGATTCGGCAAAAAAACATTTATTGTTTGTAAGAAGTAACTGTTGATTTAACAGCTGCCTATGTAGAGTATCTATTTTAGACAATTCCATAATGTATTCAATGGTAACAAAAAGCATAAAAATTGCAATAAAACCATGATAATTTTTTCATCGTTTGACATTGCGTCTTAAATTGAAAGTGTAAAATATGTTCTTAAGGTATAGATTCACCTGTCCTTATTTTCTGTACCGTATTTGGTTAAAATATTGAATTATTACAGTTGTATTCACTAAACGTTTGGTTTAATTCTAAATATTATAATGAACAAGTTGATAATTGGAATATCATTAAGAACAAAGTAGAAACTCCAAATTATGCAAATGTATTTTATAGAATAAGTGTATACATTTGTGTGTTTGATCAATGTTTGTCAATTTATGTTGTAAGTAGTTTGTTGATGTGGTGACTTTTTTTTTTTACTTTTAAGAGATTGAATGTCACATACTGAACAAACTCATAAACCTTTAGATGTACTGTATTATTTATTTGTAATATAATATTCAGTGTTTGAAATAAGAGTATATTGTAATGCAGATATCGGGAAATAAAACAATGAAGTCACTCTACTTCACTTGTGAATAAACAACTGTTCTTTTATGTCTTGTTATTATTCGAAACGAATAAAGAAATTAATCTGGTTTCGGAAACAAATTTGTTGTTGAATCGTTTTGTTCTCTTTAATCTGTCGTATTTATAGAAAACTAGATCTGCAGTTTTCAGTAAACACTTTTGTAACTAGAGGGCGCTACAAGTTAATAGATGATAGCTGAGCTAAGACAATTTTAAATTTAATCTTAAAACATTTACAATTTAAATATAGAACTTCTAGGTCCTTGGGAAATGGCACTTTACATGATTTGAAATTACTCACAAGTCTCATATAGACAATTTTTTTAAATAGAGCTGCTAGGTCCGCGAAAATTTGTTTAAGGTGTCTGTATTATTATTTACCGGTACTAAACTTTAAAACCACAAATTGTATCCAACCAGCCCATGGTTAGGGTTGAGCAAGCTAAGTCAATTTTTGGAAAAAATATAGCTGCTTATAAATTGCACTTATACTTTGAAAATGTCAGGCCTATGCCTAAACAAGTGAACATTGGAGGTTGCGTCCGTATGCATATAAATTGGTCCCGTGTTGAAGTCCTGCATAAGATGATTTTCTTATTGTTTACCTCCGCCAAGGAGGTATATGTAATCGGTAGCGTGTGTTTGTTTGTTACTTGGCAAAAAAGAATTTTGCCGAGTATAGTATTCACTTTGTTTGTATGTATGTTTGTATGTTTGTTTGTTTGTTTGTTAGCACGATAGCGCCTACAGTTTTCAAGTTATCGTTCTGAATTTTTGGGTGTAGATAGGTATATATTGTCAGACCATGCCTATTGAAAATCAACAAAATTGGTTTATTAATAACTTCACAAATAACAAAAATGATATTATTTTCAGACCGGCTAGTGTTAAAAGATAGGAGACAACTTTCAAAAGCCGGCGAGCAGTCTTAATAACAAGTGTACTGAAATTGCATTTTCTCGAGAACTACTTGTCCAAAAAACATCATTTTTGTACAAGAGGCAAGAGTTATAAATTGTGATTTTTAATTCTAAAACAAAAGTTGATTCAGTGTACCAGCTTTTTTATACGAGTAGTTTTAAAAAAACCTATTTCTTTTCAAATTCACCCGTTTGTTTTTGGCGTTGCTGTTCTATTGTTATTCAAATTAAACTATTGTAAGTTGATAATTAGTTTTGTTAGCACCAGCGTGCGTCCTTCCTTATTTCATCAGGTATATACTTACAGAACATGCCTATTGATTTTCAGGTAAATTGATATATTACTACATGGGTTAAGGCAGAGGCGCCGCAAATACAGCTTCAAGACACTCCTCGATCATTATTCTGGTCAATCTTGATTTTAGAAAGGTCATTGTTGCAATGCCGGAGTTGTTTGTATCAAAAAATTATTTAAACAAATTATTAACCCCAGCAGGATTTTAACAATGTAAAGCTAATACCTAAAGCAAAAAAAAATGTATCTTTCAACATGCTCCGAGTCAGTGGATATATTTTGCCAAGTATTTCACTCAGTTTCTGAGTGCTTTCATTTGTTTGTTTGTTAGCAGGATTACTCAAAAAGTAATTACAAGATCTTTACCAAAATGAATATACAGATAGATATGTGGTCAAGGACCATTCCATTAAATTTTGGGACCATTGTCCCAATTCTGGACCACTTTTTAGTATACTTTTCAGACCTGCTAGTGTTAAAAGATAGGACAGAATTTTTCAAAAGCCGGCGAGCAGTCTTAAAGTAACAAGTATACTGTAATTGCATTTTCTCGAGAACTACTTGTCCAAAAAACTTCATTTTTGTACAAGAGGCAAGAGTTATAATTTGTGATTTGTAATTTTAAAACATAATTTGATTTAATGTTCACGTTTTTTGATGCCAGTAGTTTAAAAAACCTATTTTCTTTTCAAATTCACTCGTTTGATTTTCGCGTTGCTGTTCTATTGTTAGTCAACTGAAGCTATTGTTAATTGAAAGGCTTGTTACATAACCATTACACCAAACTCGCATACACATGCTTGTAGTGAAATTAGCCTAAATCACAAACAGCATTAAGACACACACAAATATATATATATTTTTTTTGACCGGAGAAATCTTATGTAGGAGAATTTTACAGTAGGCGGAGGTATGCACTCTCGGAGTGGCTTTCTAGTTATTTTATTTTTCTTTAAAAAAACCATTTTGACGTGACACAAGATTGTGATGAAAACTGACAGACAGAGAAATATAATCAGAGCAACGAAACTGTTAGGCCTATACAATGAATGAATTTAGTTCTGAGATGTTATTTTGTTTATAATACTTATTGTGTTTAAAATCAGAAGAGAAATATTGTGACCTTATATTTTACAGCTATTAAACATTTTCAACAAAACACTAATCAGCAATTTGCGATTCATTTCATTGGTAGTTTCATATTATTGAATAATACGTTGTTTTAGAATCATGTTGTGAGGGTTAGTCTATGTAACGCAGACATTTCAAGTAAACTTCTGACCAATCCAACGCGACCAGACTGTTTTTCTGATTAAAGTACGGCGGACATCCGGTGTGCTAACAGTGTAGTCAAACGTTGCGCTACGAGTACCGCATACAATACAAGTATTCTTCGTCTTCCTTGCTGAATATAGCATGAATAAAGCTACGTACTTCATGAATAAAATAAGGACTTTTTAACCTATGGCTACATTCACAATTCTTCCGTCTTTATGGTGTACGTAGATCACGTATCCATAAGGTGTCTGTGTTATTTTTATTATTTACCGGCACTAAACTTTAAAACCACAAATTGAATTAATTAATGTCTCTAACCCGGCACAAATTTGTTTTGTTCTGCCTTAGTATTTGGAATTTTGCATTGTCTAAAATATAATTGTTTTGATAAATTATTACCCAAATAATACTTTATGTTATTATCGCTTGTAGATGCCAATTTCGATACTTCGGCTTCCATACTTAGAATTTAAATTGCATGATGACTTCATTTACGCCTGACAAGAAGCTGTCCTGATTTAAAAAACCAATAGATGATTATGTGACATCAGTTTAAATAGCATAGTATAAAACTACCAAATAACGAGAGGCAAGAAATGATGATGATTTGAATCATGGCTCGCCTCTCGTTATTTGGAGTCAGTTTTATTCTATGATCCCAAAAGTCATTAGCATTTGTACATACATTGTATTAACTATCTATTTATGCGTTAACACTCGTTATCTTATATTCATCGTGATTTCTTAAGAAGCATCTCGGTGCATTTTGTATCAATTTTTGTATATCGATGTATGAAAACTAAACTGATCTTGATTGGTCAAATGTTTGCGTAATTAATATATATTCTATGCGATGCGTTCCATTCTCTGGCGAAGAACTTATAATTCTGAACCAAATTATCCTTTCACACTCACACGGAAGTGCACCATCCATGCAGGCTAGATTTATGATGAATATGATTCTAAAATGATTTATCTTGTATTGATGGATTGATAACAAACTATTTATATTGATTAATAATTAGTAATGTGTAAATACATCAAGTATTTTAATTGGTGATATGAACTAAACCAGCAATTGTTAATAATGGTATATCTAGGATTATGAGTGTATAGCGCCACCACTGTAACTCATTTGGATACAGGAGGCATCACCTCTTGAACCCCGGTTCTTTTTAAGCGGACTCCAGCTGACAGGCGAAAAGGATACTAGCTCCTGCTGTGTACTTAAAAAGTTAGTTTAAATAAAACTTTATGACTGGGAAATTATGGCTCGATTTACTGTTAAGTTGGAAGGCGGTGCACCTTGGGGATTTCGTTTAAATGGTGGACGTGATCACCAAAGACCACTCACAATATCAAAGGTAAGATAGGCCCAGACTACCTTCATCGGCGGACACTGGTACCATGGTAGTACTTAACCTGGAGTAGGACCGTTCTTCAGGACCCTACCTAGTAAAGTGGTGGTACATCGATTCCCTGATTGCCTTTACTATGGATAAAGATAATAAGATATATAAAGGTGTACTGAGAAAAGGTTGACGTAACGTCTAGGCTACTACTAGTACTAAGTTATATTGGAAATTATTCCCACCACCTGAACAATATTGACAATATTATTGTATAATGTTGGAATTCTTGGTGGTTCTTTCTTATCTTATCTAGTTATGTGTAGAGTTAGAGATAAATAAAAGATAAAGCATGTCCGTGGGTTTACTAGATAAATGCATAATACAATTTCTAATCATAAATCCAACCTACTGTGTCATAGATAAATAACAAATTAAAACAAAGTTATGTTTTAGAATTTAACTGTCAAATTATTGGTTTTCTTAAAATTTTTAATCAAAGACACAACTGTAGATATATATTTGTTCATATAGTAATAACCAACTTCACAATTAAATTAAATTAAACAAATAAATCTACATTCAAACTCAATACGTTTCACAGAATGGAATTCTTTATATGATTTACCATATTTAAAAAGGCGCCATCTTCCGTTCCGTGAATCGAAACAAACTGTGAATGTAGCTTTATACACACATACATTTTTATAGTACTTTGCTATCAAGTCAAATACAACTCTACAAAAGTCAGAAACAATTTGGGCAGCCCAAAACAATGTCTGCTTTTTGGAAAACTTTTTAGATTTTTAAAGTCTGGGTGTCAGGTAGTTTATGAAAAGACTTTTATTATAAAACAATAATTTTGTTAAAGGATCAGCTAAATACATTCTAACCATGCTTGCATGCTTCACACATACCACATCTTTTTAGTGTTTGTTTTTGTTGCAGATAGATCACATCTATAGAAAGAAGATGATTGATGACTTTGCTAATTTTTACAGAAATGCTTTAGTAATAAATTACTTGAAAACCTGACAATGTTTAGACACAACAACCTCCACAGACTGGGCTATATGTTTTTATTGTTTTTCTGATATTTACCATCATTATATTTTTCATTTTTATTATTGACTGATTACTACTACTGTTGTTCGGAGTTGTTGACTGTTTTTGCCCAACTGAGATGCTGTTTCTTAATTACGGTTTTATTGTACGCCACTGACAAATTTATAAAGTTTCTTGCTTAAGTTGCTGGTGTAATTCAGCATGCTATCCAATCAGAATGTTTTTTATAGTATTCTAGAAACTTCCAGAAGGACGAAACTTCCATTTTAACGATAAGTGTTGCCCTGTGCCTAAACAACCTTTTTAACTAAGTACAACAATAGTCGCATTCTGTTTATTTTTTCTTTCAATTACCAATTACTAATTTTACAATGTTTATTTTTATTTCATGTGTATAATAACAAACTGCATTATGCACAAACTGTTGATACAAATTTCCCCTGGGGCTAGCAAAGAAAAAGAGATGACAATAGGATATTATAGAAAGGATTCTGTTGATGTAATTTTATAGGAGGTTATAGAAAATGTGAAAAGGCATTGCCTATTGAACACTAGTGAGAGCAGACAATAGTGGGGCGTGAACAATAGGTATTATAGTATGAATCATTAGATTATAGGTGAATTTCATCTAATAGTATCTTACCTAGATATAGCAGTATGGCGTAAGTAAGGAATATCAGCCTAACATTTGGGAGGCATTGGTTCGATACATGGCGTTGCCATATTGCTTGTATCAAGGCAAGATATTTCACTTTCATTTCCTTGTCCTTCGAATGAGATGTACATTTTTGTTTTTTCAAATTTATTTCCACACATAATTAATAAAATAATAATTATATGTTACAATAAACATCATGCATTTAAAAGAAATGTGTGGCTGGTGGAAAAATAAGTTCAAATAACTGTAAGGCTTACCCACCAGAAGGTACATACATGTGTCTCTAAACAGTTGTTTGGTCCCAGTGTAATACTAAATTCTAGTTTCATTGCAACAATATACTTTACAAAGTATAAATTCATGTTTTATGTCCTTACTATTATATTACAGGTTGGCATAAAATGTATTAAACAATTTGTTGGATTCAATTCCCAATTACATTACAATAAATATAGTATTAAGTTGTTTTGGTCCATCTTACATTACTTGCTGCAACAAAATGCTCTGTATAGACCAATATCAATGCTCTGTATAGACCAATATCAATGCTCGGTATAAACATTCTTCATTTATGTAGCTAATGCTATTATAATTTTTAAAAAGCGCAACATACATAAAAAGTGTAATTTGCAGCAGTCACACATTTGGCAGCGCATGCCTTTGGAATGGGACATATAAAGGATAATTTTCTTTTTATTAGGATTGTTTATACTAGGCAAGCTGTTACACATACACCGATGCCATGATAAATGAAGATTTGCATATTATTACTTTGGTATATTCTACAAAGCATATTATAATTGCCATATCTGATTACTGAAATTGATTTTGTATGTATAGTATTTTGGTTTTTACAATTAGAAATTGGAAACTCATTTTTAAATTACTTGATAAATTAGTTTTGTTACCGAGTATAGTTGATGTATGTGGGTGCATAAGATGTAGAGGTTTATGTTAGTATCAATTGGTGTACTGTAGTACAGTATTGCATATTTTGGAGGACTACCAGAGTGAGCTACTGTCTGCTGAGATCAATTTGACCATTTGCACAAAAATGAAACAGATTTTATAGAAACCTCACCTTTCAGTAGAGCGGTTACTGTATCATACATTTGTTTTTTCTTCTCAGATTAAATTCAACTTTAATTGAATTCTAAATGATACTATAACTACGCAATTAATCAAGAGAAAGTAGTATTTGCATTTCATCAACTTATTTAGTTGTTTATTCAGCTGATTGCCATTTGACTTTCATTTATGGCCCATGCCAGCATGACATTGGACTTACACATAACAGCTTACTTATTCCAAACTTAACAGAACTTTTACTGTATACTGTAATAGATAGATGGCAGTAGTACATACATACATTAACATTATATCACACATTTCTATAACAAACTCATCATCATACTGTTTATAACATTATTGAAATAAAAAGTACATCTGTAGTACTGATAGTATAACTGTTAACATGAAGAAGATAAAAATTAGAATCATTAAGAATGAAATCGCTTTTCTTTCATGCTTAACACTGATTACATTTTACATCTAAAGTTTTTCCCTATGTTGACCCGCAATGCAACGATGGGGAAATGGACACTTTTGACACATAGTTTGTTGTTAATATACAAGTGGGAAATCCCCTATTAGGACGTGGATTTAATAACCTACAAACTGGTTCTAACGACGCTATTTTTCTGTAGTTTGCAAAGGATTGTGTAACTTGACTGAAAAACTGCGAACTTTGATGTACCGGCGGGGGGAATTTTTACAATTGAGAACATTAGAACAATAGAAAGAACAATATAAACAGGTCCATCCCAAATTACACTCATAGTGATGTTGTTCATGCCTTAGAACAATATAAACAGATCCATCCCAAATTACACTCATAGTGATGTTGTTCAGGCCTTAGAACAATATAAACAGGTCCATCCCAAATTACACTCATACTGATGTTGTTCAGGCCTTAGAACAATATAAACAGGTCCATCCCAAATTACACTCATAGTGATGTTGTTCAGGCCTTAGAACAATATAAACAGGTCCATCCCAAATTACACTCATAGTGATGTTGTTCAGGCCTTAGAACAATATAAACAGATCCATCCCAAATTACACTCATAGTGATGTTGTTCAGGCCTTAGAACAATATAAACAGATCCATCCCAAATTACACTCATAGTGATGTTGTTCAGGCCTTAGCCAGGAGAAATCTTTATTGTTCGGGAGAACCCCTTGACATTAGCATAGAACGCAAATGTGTTTACCGGCGGAAAAAGTAGGCTACGATCGTTTTGCAAATTGCGAGCGCGCTAATATTGTATTGTTATTTCCGGCCAAATAGAGGTGCCATTTATCATGATTTTTACTTGCGAGAGTATCATTTCCCGCCATCTAGTGGTGTCATTTAACAAAATTCGCTTTGCCACTGTCTGTAAGCTCAAATACGCAATGCTGGGTCGCGAGAATTCCCAAAATAGGATCATGGGGTCGCAGTCAAAAAAGGTTGCGGAACACTGATCTACTCGATATACAATGTACCTGTATTATAAATGTTGAGTAATTATTTTCATGAAATATTGATAAAAAATATGCAAAAATATAAATTTCATTCTATTAATTTATGCAAATGGTTGTTGATTTAGGAAACGGGTTTCATCATTCTATTTTATACTTTGCAAATAAATGATGTGTATTTGTGTTGCAGCTTATATGAAAACAAGATTAACAATATGCGCGTGTGGATAAACATTTTTTGAGCAACTAATGACCTTTTACATAATGACATGGTTGAATGATTATGAATACGATCAGTAATCAATAGTTAAACGGTAAACCTGATTTAGCTGTTGCAAAAAAAACATATTTGATCGACAAATACAATGACAGAAAATCCATGGTCTATTATCGTTGATTTGAATATAGTATTATCTCGTTTTGTTTCACTCATCAACACAACAGTCATTGTATAAATATGATGATAATTTGTTGAGTATGTATTTACCTTAATTTACAATACTTTTATATCACAGTATTGTTTATAGTACTGTATAATGTATATATGATAAATGAAACCAATCTTAGCCATATCCGATCCATTTTCATATAGGATTAGGAATTTAATGAATTACAGTTTACAGTATGGTTATCATTATTCTATGTCATTTTATTTCAGTATACAAAATTGGTAAACAAGCATGTCATCATTAATTGACATTGATAGATAATTTTACAAACTGATAATTCATACTGATAAAACCTTGTCATCAAAATTCTTAGTTCAATTTGATCTCCTTATTTAAACTTTATAATGCTAACTTTGTAATCTTTATAATGGTTCTTTAATCTCTGAAATTAGTAAGTGACCTTTAGGCTGGATATTAATAAAGACCTCAATATATAACTCTACAGGTGTAAAATTTGTCTTGGTATGTATATCAGAGGGGTACAATGGTGCACCCCCTTTTATAGGTGAGATTTGACCAGGTGAGATGGAAATTAGTTTCAGGTGGTATGTATTAGTTTCACCATTATGTCAGTATGAGATATGTAATTTTAATATTATAAAATCAGTGACATTATAAAATGTGTAATTTAGTCCTCCATCAGTCTATGTTGTCCACAATACACAATATGTACCTCAACTATTATTTTATAAACAGTAAGAAAAGCTAGATTATCAATTGAAAGATATGTTTTAATATTATGGTTATTAAAAAACAATTAATTTTAAATGACTTTACTGTATAGTAGTAGTAGTACAGTAGATAGTAGGACTGTGAACATTTGTACCTAGTTTGTGATTGGATAATAACTTGAACTTGACCTCTGGTATGTAACCAGGCTCATCAGTGACATCAAAAAGGTCACTTGCAACAGTCCTGCTTAAATTTCAACCTCCTGGGATGCATAGGCATTAATATTTTGATCTTTTGGCTTTCACTAGCCTTCCTGGAATTCAATTGACAGCACTAGAGAGAGAGTATCTAACACCAGTGCACATTCTAGAGGGCACGTTTATACAATATTCTAGAGGCCTGTTTATACCCTATTACACGCATATTTAACATGCCTACGAAAAGTGATTGTATAACAAAGAGATTCCGTGTAATGAGATTTTAAATGCAAAAAAAGCTACTTGTTTGAATCCCAACATTTGTAGTGTCCCCAGGGTATTGTTTTGACCTCTCATTAAATAAAAGTATGTGCTGTGAATATTTTGACCAAATCTAGTACATATTGTGCTTTTTTGCATATTTTACTTTAAAACCAATTTAGCAATTAACATTATCGCTAATAAAATATTGGCATAATTTGGCAAATTTTAACATAGTTTTATTATCCTAATTTAAAACATTTTTTTTTAATTTCAAAAGCAGATTTAAATTAAACAAACATAACTTTTAAGTATCATACTTTGATAAATCCTTATAAACTCATATTTTAACCCATATTGCATATTAATACTGTATACATGAGGAAAATACAAATTGAATATACTGATTGTCTTGTCTCATACTACTTTAATTAAAATATCAATATAACCTGTTCAACTGTTACACATATGACCTGCCTATTTATTATTAGGACATGTCTTCTATAACATTATCTATGTCCTTATAAAGCAGGGCACATTCATTAAACAACCCATGGAGTTAAAGCCATCTCCAACTGAGAACCATCCAACACCAATTAATCAATCAATCATTTCAATTAAGTTGAATTCAAGATATATCATACTGTCTGCTATTCAAAACTTTCCAAAGTTAAAGAATGTTTTTTCTTGCTATTGAATAAGAATTATTTAGACTATTATTAGACAGGCGTCTAATGATTTGGATCCAGTGTGTTGTCCCAGCATCTTGCAGATCATTATTTCCGAATCTTATCACTTAATCAGCAGGATATGATTTCTTTAAGATATAATACAGATTTACAGATTATGTATAGTAGTAGTATACTGCCAGAGAGAGATGTAATATGTTTTCAGTTCTGTACATTACATGCGTTTTATTTGTCCTTACATTTAATTAGTATTGAATATGGTTTTAAATATTAGTAGAGGGCAGTGTTCAGATAGCTAATTATTAGCATCAGGGATAAAATAGTTTTCTAGTGTCTAAATTGACACCATAACACCAAAAAAGTGAAATTTCCACTGGTTTGTGTATTTGCTCTTCAGAATGTTATTACAGTATTTAACAAAAAGATAAATAAAAAATAGTAAAAACTAAAATATTTGTCAAAATACACAGATTAACAGAAGGCCCATATGAGGATACAGATAACTCTATATTTTAATAACAAGCTTTTGTTACATCACTAATATATCGATTATCATGAAAATCAATAGTGGTCTTTTAGTATATAGCTATAGCTATTTGCAAAATAAAAGAAATCAAGACTCAATAAAAAAAAATTATGGACATTATCGTGCAAACATAAATGACATTATTTTACCGATTTTTTTTGTATGTAATCGGTATCATTGTTTCATGCTGTACTGTGCTGGAGAATGGAGCAGGTGCAAATGGTTCCTCTGCTTTTCTTATTCTTTGGGTTATCTTAGGATTTTTTATTTTGTGCGTAAAGCTTTGTCAAACTTTATCAAACTTTCTGTGACAAAAAAAAATGTGATGTGCCCATATATGGGACATGATGATGTCATATTGCTACCATATTTGGGCATAGCACACTTTTTTGTGAAACTAGTTTGATAGTGTACAGTAGATATAGCTTAAAGCAGTTAGAAACATTGTATTATAGTCACTATATAAGACTACTAATACTATTATTATTATTCACTACTGAAGAAGAGGCTATCATGTAAAATATCATAGTGATCATAATTGAAAATGAAATTAGGAAAATTCCACAGGCGTTGATAGCACCATACATGTACAAAATATTTCTTCTCAATATTATTTCGATATTCAGTAGTATCCTTATCTTTTGTCCCAAGGCCATACATACATTGTATGCTACTCTTTATAAACAGAAACACTTGATAATATTTGCCAGAGGCTATATAGTAGCCTACAGGGGGGAGATAGTCAATTCTAATTTGATGATTATACAATCTATCTATGTAGTATAGTTATAGTATGTGTCAAATCTTATGTAGGCCTAGTTATAACATTGTATGAATCAACCAAAGTTGATAATACCAGGGAAGATATAATTTTACTCTTTCCCGATAATTAATGCTCCATGTTAATACTAGGGCTATTGTGAATTATTATTATGGGGGGATTGATGAATTTAACATATGCAGTCAAGTTTAGTTAGTGTTAAATTTTGATAAAGAAATTCACAATACCCTATGCTTGTGGATACCAGCTATACTGGGGAATTCCATGGTGCAGAGATTTTTTATTTCATTTTAACGTTAAATTAATTAAAGATTATGATTTTATGTAGTATTAGTTTTATTATTTAAATAGTATTATATAAACATTATTTTTTACCTTTAAAATGTGATACAGAAAATGTATTTCAAACATTTCTGAAAATAAAAAAAAAACAAAAAGGATAAATTTAAGAGATATCAAGTTCCAATAAAACAATTTTTAAACAAAATTACAAAGTTATCAAATTTTGTAATTCTGTAAACAAAAAAGTAGCTTTTTTATGTAAATTATCAGTACAAATGCAAATCAAGCATGTGTATATGTATCAGAATAAAATAGCTATTTTTTAATCTGTTTCCATCCACTAGCTTTTTGACATCCACCCCTAGACTCATGACTCGTGCAGATCCGGAGAAATTGGGGACATTTTTTCATTGTTGTACAGTATATCACACTGAAAAATGGCACCCTTGTCTGTACAGGGTTAGCACATGTACAGTACTTACGTATACTGTTATGTGATTGATCATTGCTGAAAATACTGTATATATTATTGCAGACTGAATCTATTAAAATAAATACCTTTAGTTAAATAAATATAGGCATTCTATACACGCTATTGCATAGGCTGAATATTTTCATGTTGAAGAAGCAAGTCTCAAATGAGAATAAGCAAACATTAACAGCTAAATAATGACTATACTGTAATAGAAATGTCAATAAAAATAAATGTTTGTTTATGCCAATCCTTTCAATGCTTTATTTGTATACAAATTTGATTGACAAGATACACTGTAGAATCTATAATATTTGTCATACAACATTATATCATCAGTGTCGTAACACAGGAGGAATGCCCCTGGATTAGCACTCCTAAGAAGCCCTCCAACGCTGGGTAGTTGCATTGCAGATACTCATGCTCTGTGCCCCCTTGAGCTCTGGACCCCTTAAGCTCTGGTGCCCCTTGAGCTCTGGGCCACCTTGAGATCTGGGCCCTTTGAGCTCTAGGCCACCTTGAGATCTGGGGCCCCTTGAGCTCTGGAGCTCTGGGGCCTGTGGTTTTTCCAGTGAGCGCTTATTGTCATTCAGCCAATGTATATCATACAAAATGTGTAGCTAAAGGTTTCAGCAAAAAAAAAGCCATTCAGTTAATACGATTTCATTATTTTAATAAAAATATATAATATAAAATTCATGTAATCAATATTATGGACTTGCAGATTTAATTATCAACTGTAGGACCTAATATTCAGTTCTCTGATTCAATACCTCATTCTTAGAAATTATAATTCATGCTATAAACAAGACATTTTTAAAGGTTTAAATGTTTTCTATTATTATTATTATTATTATTATTATTCTATATGCTTCAAAGTGTGTTCCATGAAAATTGGACTTTTGAACTTAAACTTTTGAGTATATTACAAGTACAGTTATCATTAGATGATATAAATACTCTGTAGAGCACCCTCTGTTGGCCAGCTTCATTGAACTGACAACAATCAATTACCTTTTAAATCTAATGTAGCGAAGGTAAACCATGGTAAATGTATGATATCTGTCTACAGATGAAGGAGGACCTGCAGCTTCAGTAGCTTCTGTTTACAGTACCACTTTTGGATATTTATAGGCTGTGAGTATTTTATCATTCAGTATGTTATTTAATGAGAAAAATGTGCATTTTGTTATTTTTCTTGTAGCTTCTGAAATTCACTATGGTTTTTTTAAAAAAAGATTATATATCACATATGTCAAATGTGTTGTTTGTTATTAAAGCCAATAGACCTACGTTTTTTACCCAATTTAAGGTCACACTACAATTTATGTAAAAATAAATACTATATGGACCTTTCGCGATATTTTTAAAAATTTTTAATGGTTAAGTGTGACAAATATGTCAATTCTAATAATTATTTTTAGCGGTCATTTATAAATTCAAATGTGTATTAATTGCATTATGATGAATTGTAAATGCACCCATTTGCAACATATGAATGAGTGAAAGCTCAACAATTAATACCTCTAATAAAAATCGTATTATACGTTGAGCTATTGATCATTGCTTGTATGCTTAGGCAAGACACTTTACTTAATGTTTGCCTCTCTCCACCCAGGTGTGTACAACTTTTTGCTGATTATTAGCTGGTGCATTGGTGGAGTATGTTTCCATGTTGTGTGTTTGATCCAAACATTGCTAGGCTAATAATATGCACAGTGCTTAGAGGTTTCACAATTTTAGGCGCTTTATAAATCTAGGATATTATAATTTTTGTTACTGTCTCTGATGATACAATGATTGAGGTTTACAGCCTATGATCTTTATAAACTGACCTGAAGCCTTTTCTCCTGCAAAGGAGAACAAAACTCCTATTCCCTAAATACTATAAGGTCCTATTGTGATAACTTTTTTTGTCTTGTTGATTCTAATATCCATTTGCATTGCGCGCGGATTGATATTTTCGTTTTTCTTCAGTAATTCACCCACTTTTCGATCGATCGTGAAACAAAGACTGTAGTATCGTCTGTGAGCTGTCCATACTCTGTGAACATTTCATTTCTTACTCATGGTCTTGTCAGAACATCGCAAAATCTATGAAAGATTTGCTAACAGTAACACAGTGGCATGTATATCCACTTTCATTCATTTCATTTGCCATTAGAGGAAACTTGCTTGATGATTTCATAAAAATTGGTATAAAAAACTGCAATCTGATGCCCATCTAGATTTTGTAAATATTAAAAAAGTCTTACAAATAGCCAAGTACATTATATTATTAGGTACTGTATACTCATTTAAATTAAAAGAATTTTTTTTCAAAACCAATTACCTATTTACTTTAAAATTAACCTTACTAAAGTCATTCGCAATATTATTGTCCTCTAATGACCCATATGCATGCAGTTTTCTATAATAAATAATCCCTTATTTATCTAGTGTTTGCATTTTAAGCTTTCTATTCAAACTATCATATACAATAAAAACAATTAGTATTTTCTTTGACGTGGAAATTGATGGTAAATTAGGTAAATGTTGAGGATTTTTGTTAATTAACGACCTTCAATGTAATTGTCGCATATAATGCCGGTCTACAGGTATAGTGCATTTACATATTCGTATTTAACTTCACATCAGTCGACATTATCTGCACATGTTTTTGAGTGCGCAGAATAACTTTCTCGCCCGTATTCATAAACCGGACTTTAGTCGTAGTTCGAGCTAAAACTTTAAAAATGACGTCATTTTAATTCATAAACCGAACTTCAACTAAATCGCCGACTAAATCAGGCCAACCTCGACTAAATTGAGAAGGATTTTGATCGATTTTTTTTAGTCCTGGAGGGGGCAGGCTAAATGGTCGACTAAATGGTTTTTAAACGATGTTTATGAAAAACGTAACAGTCATTGAGTTGTTATATTTGCCAGATATTGAAGAATGAAATATCTATTTTTATATTAGCTTAAATTATACATTGGTATGAGTTATAATAACGAAAATCATCTTTATTTACAACCAAATACAAATTACATTATTTTCTTCGCGCAAGAAGTCCGACTTGAACTACGTCACACCATAGCGACAATGGGAGATGCGGAAATTCACCATGCGATGGTATGTTTAGGGGGCCTAGCGCTTTCTAGAAAATATGAAGGTTACTGTACCGCCATGGTTCCTAAATATATTTTGAAGATTTTGTTTGTTGTTAATCAAAAGTACTTCACTGTTAAATTAATACTGATCTTGTTCTAATAATTAACGATTAAAATTATTTTTTATGTATATAGTCCGGATGCGTAAACAGTTTTGTAAGAAAATTGAAAGTAATATCAATGCGCAAAATTTCGTCTGCTCCTCAAATACTCTCTTGTCATTGGCCAATGTATAGTCTTTGTTACCCAGACGTGTGAAACTCGACTAAAAGCTCGACTTCATTAAGTCGAACTGCAAACGTCGACTACTTCACCTATGAATCAAATTTTAAGTAATAGCTCGAACTACGACTTTTTCAAGTCGAACTTCGAACTACGACTAAAGTCCGGTTTAAGAATACGGGTGTCTGACTTGGCAGTTGTGTAGTTGCTTGGCAAGTCATGAAAATGAAATGCTTTGTTTTGACACTCTTTTATGGTTAGTAAACTGTAAAGATGTCTTTTGGTGATGTGTGGATCATTGATAATCATTATTTTTTACCAGCGTTTCACATAATTTCATGCCAAATTATAATTTTGCGTAGCTTTTTTTGTGTATACAATTAATACCCCCAATACCAGACATATACATTCTGATTTTCCAGAAAGTCTGGTATTCAGAATGTTTTTTTTAATGGTAAAAATGAATTTGGAACCTTTTGGGCCTTGAGAATAGTCTGGTTTTGGGAGAGTTACTTTTTTTGTCTGTTTCGGGTGGCTCCTCTGGTTCCTTTTTTTAGTGCCTTTGCACTGCTAACTGTATATGCTAAAATTTAATATGATACACTATTAATATTATCACTATATTGCCATTTGAAATTAAACTCTCATCAGCTTTTATGCTAATGAACCAGAGTCCGCTTATTAATGAGTCATCACCTTGTAAATTATCTTGTATAACTTCACATATTCTGTCCAAAACATTTTGATAAGTGTGTATTATAGCTCATTATGTATACTGGTAACCGGTAGTAACGACCAATACTTGAGTATTCCCTTCCAGAGGGAGAGCTATAATTGCTTTTCTAAATATAGTTAGTGCCTGGAGGATGCTATCCATACTTTGTTTTCATCAGTGTAATATAGCCAAAAGTTGTGAATTGTTTTCACATTGACCTAATGACAACTATCTGATATATCACAAAAAGTGCTTTCAAATGAACGAGTTAATTAACAAAATAAACCATCAAACATTTAGGTGGTAATGACCTTTGATAGAGTTTAAAACTATATTTGTACACTCTGGCATTTAGTTTTAAATTTATTTGTACAATTGCAATAGAAATTTTTATTTTTTTAAATTAATAAATTACATAAAATAAATATTTATTTTCAAAAAAACAGTTGCAGGTAACATATTATTTTCTGTTTACTGTATGAATAAAATAAAAAATGAACATTATTTCATTTCAGTCTTGTACTGGCTGCCTATATTTGTATTAATATTACATTCGTAACTTGAAATTCACATGGATATGTAATCAAAATCTTCTGAAAAATTATTTTCTCATAAAATATAATAATTTGGTCTAATGATTTTTTAAAAATAATAAAGTTTCTGGTTGGTATAACAAATATATTCTTTGTTATAGTTTACACAGCTATAAAGTTGTAATATGCTCCAATTTATTTACTATTTTAACGTAGAAACATACTGTAATAAGAATAAACCTTTTCATAATAATATTTCTAAAATGCTTTACTGTCAATTGTCAATTACAACAGCCAATTTATTCCTTTTCTTATATTTTTTATATTACACATTGACAGTAAATTAATTTACAACCAAAAACTTCTTTTATCAGCCAAATATTTGTTCCTTTTAGTTATAAGATCATCTTGATCATCACACTAATTAAAAGACAAATGTTTCAAAGTAGTGTACAGTGTCCTATTATTTAGGTATCTAGAGTATGATTTTATCACTCTACAGTCATTGTTTGATATAATTTTGTTATTGCCTACAGTCCTATACCCCTCATATTTCCCATACCAAGCATACTTTTAATATATGAATATTCATTAAATATGGTAATTGCCATCCTAGGAGGAAACCCCCATTCTCAACACTGTTGATTAAAACACATGGGAGGGTCAAGTCTAATACAATTACTGGGTCATCTTGGCTATAAGCAGGTGTACAGTAGGTAAGCACTTGGAATACAACCTTAGGCATATTTCTTTACATCACAAGTACTTGTGTTTTTTATATCATCAGTGGATATTATATACTGTGAGCATACAGCCAGTTACCAATTACCCTAGCTTTGTTCATCTTGTCTCTGTGTCCTGATTTGGTGAGTAGTGTTGATTCTGTGGAATGTTTGATGAATTCTTAGCCCACAAGCGCTATTTAAATTGTGATTTTAGATCTGGGTTTCTTGACTTCATAACCAAATTTAGTGTGTATACTATATATCTAAAAATCACCATTGTTGCAGTTTACTGCCAGCCAATTCCATAAGCAGTATTGTATTTGTATGCATCATTAAAACATCAAGTGTGTTGTTTTTTTTATTATTATGTATTCTATGATAGTAATACTCTATGTTCTATATGCAAAGATGTATAATATAATACCATCTGTACATTCTATGCATGATACATTCATGTAATCACGTATGTTAATGTATCTTGGTAATAAAACAAAAGAAGTTTTATTTGAAGTGCAATTTGATTATTGTTGAATTCAAGAAAAATGTTATTCATACTGAAATTATATATCATGTAACCATGGAGACAACATTTGTATGTTTGGTATTTGCTTCCAGGAAGAATTTATATTACCTCATACCTCATATCAATTGTTTGGTTAAAGACACTAGACCAGCAATTTATATTACCTCATACCTCATATCAATTGTTTGGTTGAAGACACCAGACCAGTAATTTATATTACTTCATACCTCATTCATATCAATTGTTTGGTTAAGACACTAGACCAGTAATTTATATTACCTCATACCTCATATCAATTGTTTGGTTAAGACACTAGACCAGCAATTTATATTACCTCATACCTCATATCAATTGTTTGGTTAAGACACTAGACCAGCAATTTATATTACCTCATACCTCATATCAATTGTTTGGTTAAGACACTAGACCAGTAATTTATATTACCTCCATACCTCATATCAATTGTTTTGGTTAAGACACTAGACTGCCAATTTATATTACCTCATACCTCATATCAATTGTTTGGTTAAAGACACTAGACCAGCAATTTATATTACTTCATACCTCATATCAATTGTTTGGTTAAAGACACTAGACCAGTAATTTATATTACCTCATACCTCATATCAATTGTTTGGTTAAAGACACTAGACCAGCAATTTATATTACTTCATACCTCATATCAATTGTTTGGTTAAGACACTAGACCAGCAATTTATATTACTTCATACCTCATATCAATTGTTTGGTTAAAGACACTAGACCAGCAATTTATATTACCTCCATACCTCATATCAATTGTTTGGTTAACTAGACCAGCAATTTATATTACTTCATACCTCATATCAATTGTTTGGTTAAGACACTAGACCAGCAATTTATATTACTTCATACCTCATATCAATTATTTGGTTAAAGACACTAGACCAGCAATTTATATTACTTCATACCTCATATCAATTGTTTGGTTGAAGACACTAAACCAGTAATTTATATTACCTCCATACCTCATATCAATTGTTTGGTTAAAGACACTAGACCAGCAATTTATATTACCTCATACCTCATATCAATTGTTTGGTTAAAGACACTAGACCAGCAATTTATATTACCTCCATACCTCATATCAATTGTTTGGTTAAAGAAACTAGACCAGCAATTTATATTACTTCATACCTCATATCAATTGTTTGGTTAAGACACTAGACCAGCAATTTATATTACCTCATACCTCATATCAATTGTTTGGTTAAAGAAACTAGACCAGCAATTTATATTACTTCATACCTCATATCAATTGTTTGGTTAAAGACACTAGACCAGCAATTTATATTACCTCATACCTCATATCAATTGTTTGGTTAAAGAAACTAGACCAGCAATTTATATTACTTCATACCTCATATCAATTGTTTGGTTAAGACACTAGACCAGCAATTTATATTACTTCATACCTCATATCAATTGTTTGGTTAAAGACACTAGACCAGTAATTTATATTACCTCCATACCTCATATCAATTGTTTGGTTAAAGAAACTAGACCAGCAATTTATATTACCTCATACCTCATATCAATTGTTTGGTTAAAGACACTAGACCAGCAATTTATATTACCTCCATACCTCATATCAATTGTATGGTTAAAGAAACTAGACCAGCAATTTATATTACTTCATACCTCATATCAATTGTTTGGTTAAAGAAACTAGACCAGCAATTTATATTACTTCATACCTCATATCAATTGTATGGTTAAAGACACTAGACCAGCAATTTATATTACCTCCATACCTCATATCAATTGTTTGGTTAAAGAAACTAGACCAGCAATTTATATTACCTCCATACCTCATATCAATTGTTTGGTTAAGACACTAGACCAGCAATTTATATTACCTCATACCTCATATCAATTGTTTGGTTAAAGACACTAGACCGCCAATTTATATTACCTCCATACCTCATATCAATTGTTTGGTTAAGACACTAGACTGCCAATTTATATTACCTCCATACCTCATATCAATTGTTTGGTTAAGACACTAGACCAGCAATTTATATTACCTCATACCTCATATCAATTGTTTGGTTAAAGACACTAGACCAGCAATTTATATTACCTCATACCTCATATCAATTGTTTGGTTAAGACACTAGACCAGCAATTTATATTACTTCATACCTCATATCAATTGTTTGGTTAAAGACACTAGATCAGCAATTTATATTACCTCATACCTCATATCAATTGTTTGGTTAAAGACACTAGACCAGCAATTTATATTACCTCATACCTCATATCAATTGTTTGGTTAAAGACACTAGACCGCCAATTTATATTACCTCATACCTCATATCAATTGTTTGGTTAAAGACACTAGACCAGCAATTTATATTACCTCATACCTCATATCAATTGTTTGGTTAAAGACACTAGACCAGCAATTTATATTACCTCATACCTCATATCAATTGTTTGGTTAAAGACACTAGACCAGCAATTTATATTACTTCATACCTTATATCAATTGTTTGGTTAAAGACACTAGACCGCCAATTTATATTACCTCATACCTCATATCAATTGTTTGGTTAAAGACACTAAACCAGCAATTTATATTACCTCATACCTCATATCAATTGTTTGGTTAAAGACACTAGACCAGCAATTTATATTACTTCATACCTCATATCAATTGTTTGGTTAAAGACACTAGACCAGCAATTTATATTACCTCATACCTCATATCAATTGTTTGGTTAAAGACACTAAACCAGCAATTTATATTACCTCATACCTCATATCAATTGTTTGGTTAAAGACACTAGACTAGCAATTTATATTACCTCATACCTCATATCAATTGTTTGGTTAAAGACACTAGACCAGCAATTTATATTACCTCATACCTCATATCAATTGTTTGGTTAAAGACACTAGACCAGCAATTTATATTACTTCATACCTTATATCAATTGTTTGGTTAAAGACACTAGACCGCCAATTTATATTACCTCATACCTCATATCAATTGTTTGGTTAAAGACACTAAACCAGCAATTTATATTACCTCATACCTCATATCAATTGTTTGGTTAAAGACACTAGACTAGCAATTTATATTACTTCATACCTCATATCAATTGTTTGGTTAAGACACAAGACCGCCAATTTATATTACCTCATACCTCATATCAATTGTTTGGTTAAGACACTAGACCAGCAATTTATATTACTTCATACCTCATATCAATTGTTTGGTTAAAGACACTAGACCAGCAATTTATATTACTTCATACCTCATATCAATTGTTTGGTTAAGACACTAGACCGCCAATTTATATTACCTCATACCTCATATCAATTGTTTGGTTAAAGACACTAGACCGCCAATTTATATTACCTCATACCTCATATCAATTGTTTGGTTAAAGACACTAGACCGCCAATTTATATTACCTCATACCTCATATCAATTGTTTGGTTAAAGACACTAGACCAGCAATTTATATTACCTCATACCTCATATCAATTGTTTGGTTAAAGACACTAAACCGCCAATTTATATTACCTCATACCTCATATCAATTGTTTGGTTAAAGACACTAAACCGCCAATTTATATTACCTCCATACCTCATATCAATTGTTTGGTTAAAGACACTAGACCAGCAATTTATATTACCTCATACCTCATATCAATTGTTTGGTTAAAGACACTAAACCGCCAATTTATATTACCTCATACCTCATATCAATTGTTTGGTTAAAGACACTAGACCAGCAATTTATATTACCTCATACCTCATATCAATTGTTTGGTTAAAGACACTAAACCGCCAATTTATATTACCCCATACCTCATATCAATTGTTTGGTTAAAGACACTAGACCAGCAATTTATATTACCTCATACCTCATATCAATTGTTTGGTTAAAGACACTAGACCAGCAATTTATATTACCTCATACCTCATATCAATTGTTTGGTTAAAGACACTAAACCAGCAATTTATATTACCTCATACCTCATATCAATTGTTTGGTTAAAGACACTAGACCGCCAATTTATATTACCTCATACCTCATATCAATTGTTTGGTTAAGACACTAGACCAGCAATTTATATTACTTCATACCTCATATCAATTGTTTGGTTAAAGACACTAGACCAGCAATTTATATTACTTCATACCTCATATCAATTGTTTGGTTAAGACACTAGACCGCCAATTTATATTACCTCATACCTCATATCAATTGTTTGGTTAAAGACACTAGACCGCCAATTTATATTACCTCATACCTCATATCAATTGTTTGGTTAAAGACACTAGACCGCCAATTTATATTACCTCATACCTCATATCAATTGTTTGGTTAAAGACACTAGACCAGCAATTTATATTACCTCATACCTCATATCAATTGTTTGGTTAAAGACACTAGACCAGCAATTTATATTACCTCATACCTCATATCAATTGTTTGGTTAAAGACACTAAACCAGCAATTTATATTACCTCATACCTCATATCAATTGTTTGGTTAAAGACACTAAACCGCCAATTTATATTACCTCATACCTCATATCAATTGTTTGGTTAAAGACACTAGACCAGCAATTTATATTACCTCATACCTCATATCAATTGTTTGGTTAAAGACACTAGACCAGCAATTTATATTACCTCATACCTCATATCAATTGTTTGGTTAAAGACACTAGACCAGCAATTTATATTACTTCATACCTCATATCAATTGTTTGGTTAAAGACACTAAACCAGCAATTTATATTACCTCATACCTCATATCAATTGTTTGGTTAAAGACACTAAACCGCCAATTTATATTACCTCATACCTCATATCAATTGTTTGGTTAAAGACACTAGACCAGCAATTTATATTACTTCATACCTTATATCAATTGTTTGGTTAAAGACACTAGACCGCCAATTTATATTACCTCATACCTCATATCAATTGTTTGGTTAAAGACACTAAACCAGCAATTTATATTACTTCATACCTCATATCAATTGTTTGGTTAAGACACTAGACCGCCAATTTATATTACCTCATACCTCGTATCAATTGTTTGGTTAAAGACACTAGACCGCCAATTTATATTACCTCATACCTCATATCAATTGTTTGGTTAAAGACACTAGACCGCCAATTTATATTACCTCATACCTCATATCAATTGTTTGGTTAAAGACACTAGACCGCCAATTTATATTACCTCATACCTCATATCAATTGTTTGGTTAAAGACACTAGACCAGCAATTTATATTACCTCATACCTCATATCAATTGTTTGGTTAAAGACACTAGACCGCCAATTTATATTACCTCATACCTCATATCAATTGTTTGGTTAAAGACACTAAACCGCCAATTTTGACGTTTTGTACAAATAATGCATATATAAAACTTAGTAAATACATTAAAGATGTAGGCCTATTGTCCCCCAAAAACATGAAAAATAAAGATAGGCCATTTCGCAGTTTTAATAAAGTTATTTATTTCTGTAGAAAAAAAACAATCAACGCAATTATTTCACTAATAAAAAGACAAAAGAAATGGTTAAATTTAACCAAAAACCATTGTCTGACGGACAATTGAGGTATTTTTTGCTATAAATTACATTTTTGCAGGTAAATAATTTTTCATTTTAATCCAGTTTTTAGTCAAAGTGATATGTGACATTAAAATGGCATATTCAACAAAACATTTAAAAAAATTGTTTTTTTAGTTGGACAATATATCTTTATACCAGCTTATTCCTTATATTAAATGTGTGTTCTAAGTTTTATTTTAATAAAAAGAGAAAAACAATGCACTACCTAAGTAGCTCGATGTTGGGATATATTGCGGGCCGCTAACATTATTAAAATCGACTTATTTGTCACATTTTTAACTGTTTAAAGATGAAAAAAATATCACAATAGATCCATAAAGTATTTATTTTTACATAAAATGTAGTGTGTGATTTTAAATTAGGTCAAAACATGTAGGTCTAATGTCTTTAACTTTGTAAATGTCATAAGGTTTGTTTCTATTGCAAAAAATAACTGATTAAATATATACACAAAATTGATTGGGTATTAGAATTTCATTTAACCAATTTATTAAGTGCAAGATTGGTTCAAACTTTAAATAGCACAAATATTCAGAATACAGCTTTGAATACCCAGTTTTACCTTTTGAAGCAATAAAAACAATATAGTTTTACTAAGATGTTTTATTGACAAACTCTATTCACCATTACGGTTGGTAAGGTTTTAACCGGACTACATTTTCACAGAGGCTTGACAACCCGGTGACTTGAACAGAGATTGTTTTCTTGCGAGATTTGTGCAAACTGCATATTATGAAACGTGTTACGAAACGTTATTGAAGCTTTTTTCTCAGCTATTTTGTGATACCTTTTTCATGATGTTTTCAATATTCAGGTTGCATTATTTTATTATATTTGAAAATTGGTTTATTGGTACTACAGTCTGCAACAACCTTCTTCCTCACTTAACAGAGAAATAATTTTTTCTTTGATATGCCATGCATTTGCACATGATTTAGATATAGGTTTTAAAAATATATATTTTCTATTATTAGCTGGCGATAACTACATTAGCTGGGAGACAATTTTCGTTACTACATTGCTGTTGACCATTCTCGCTGGTGTTGATTTTTATTTACTACATAAGCTGTTGGGTGTTTCTACATTAGCTGGAGGTTTTACTAAATTAGCAGAGGATTGTTCTACATTAATGGTTGTAACAAGCAGTATAGTCTGGGTTCCAGACGGAGTTTTTTCTTAATATTAGTAAAAAGATAAATATTTTGGCACATATGGCGTTTCATACGTATACTACTTGATTTTGGATACTCCGTCTGGGGAAACACGCACAAGTCACGTGGTTTGACACGAATTCTTGGTGCATACGATTATCCGGTTGACTAGTTTCAGCTGCATGCGATTGGCTACTCACTCGTACACCGTTTTAATATTCATATTTCAGAATTTCAAAGACTCGACAACTAAGATGATGCGCATGCGCTATGTTACGTTTAGACAATGTGTACTTGGTTACATTTATGAAAGTTTCTGAAGGCTAGAAATTATTTTATATGCCTAGTAGTCTGGTAAACATTTTGATGGGATTTTTCCCAAGAACATGAAAACTCGTCTTGATATGATAGGCTATAGCTTCTCCGCAAATCAAACATTGAATGGATCATTTATTACGCGGAGATAATTTTGATTTAATTCCCACCCAGACCCTGTCCTGTTCTGTGTGGTCGTGTAGCCCTGTTGTTGTGTGCCGCCGGCAGTGGTGGTATGTAGGCCTACTTTATTGGCGTTTTATTTGGCAGGTCATACGTGCGAATTGAGTAGGACCTACGAAAGAGGCCTAGGCCAAGGACTAAACAATTAATAAACAAAACAACTTGGCATTACGATTTATATTTCAACAGTCTCGATCGTACATTCAGCACTGTACGTACTCGATCTTTTTCATTTTGAAACAAAATGATCATTGGTTGATTCGAAATCCATTTACATACCGCCCGCCCCATATAGCCAAATACGGTATGATAAACTACGTCATTCTTATCGGATGTTTGCGGTCTGCAAATCGATTTCTATACCTGTTTCACAAGTCTGTATTTTCAGACAAAAATCGTGGTCGAAATAAAAACAAATAAATAAAAAAAATAGATAATACAGACTTGGGGCAAGTCTACAAGCAGTACAGTACAAGAGCCCAAACTGTTATAGTGCTTTAACATAAAAACAAAAGCAGCCATAAATAATTGAAAGGAACCCTTTTTTCAACTTAGCTCAGCATCCAGCAGTTAACTTATAAAATAAATCAATTTAATGCTTCCTCACACCTGTTCACATACCTGTTCTAATTGCTATAGTAACATGTAACATTAATTGCTATAGTAACACATAGATATAATGGTTTTAACTTCCTGGTGATGCAATGGTCAGGACCATTGAAGTTTAGCTAGCCGTTTTATTGTGATTCTGAACTATATTATGGACCTCAGTGTCAGATATATGTTTTAAAATAATGGGGATGGGACAAGAGCAACATTAAAAATGAATTGTCCTTTACTTTACTTTTTAATTATTCAGAATAAAAAATAATGCAATGTTAAAACTCATTGGATTGGCTGGAGATTATAAGGCAATTACTAATTTAATTTTGAATTTTAATTATAATTTCTAGATTTTAAAGTTTGTTAATTTTTACTTATATTATTGCACAAAATATAATATTGTATTTCGTTATATAAAATTAACATTGTTCATGCAGTGATTAACTTTAGATTTTGAATGCAAATAGATACACAATGAATAATTGTTTGAATTTGCTGGTAGGATATGCCTGATCTCAGCGCATTATGACAACATGGGAATTTATTCTTAATTATTGTGTAAATATGCAGTATGATGAAGATGATATTCAGTTTTGAAAGATGCTTTTTGCCAGAATGAAAGGACAGAAAGTAGAAAGAATAAATAAAACTAATAATAAAAAATGTAAAGTAATATGTTGATTGATCATAAACTTTTACATGATGATGACTTAATAGAGCAGTACTTGACCTGGATTGACCTCAACTGATCTCCCAGTCATTAACTCAATGATAGACATATGAAAATCTCTAGAAGGTCCAATGTGTGTAGGAATTATAAATTCCAATGAAGTAAAATTATGTCCCCATCTGCATTTTTTTGACACAACAAAAAATCTTATTTAATTATTGATTCATAAGAACTGACCCTGAAAGTCAAGGTTATTTTGTTGGGTTAAAACTAATGTGTTTTTAAATTGCTGGGGCCTAATTTCTGCAGCATCAATACAATTCATAATTATACTGACCTGCATTTTGAAACTGTTTCAATGTGTGCAGTAACTATAACATGTCAACATTACCCAACATGCAATGCATTCAAATGATCAAATGGTCAAGATGTAGGTAGTTGTCTCAAGGCCATTAAATATTAATTTGGATTTCGCCTAAAATTTGCATGATAACTAGAAAAATGGTGCCAAGATCCAATCATCGAAATATACATTTTTCCATCCCCTGAATCCATACCGATGGCCCTTGATGGCCCTCTGTCCGGTCACTGCTCGCTACCCTAGCAAAATACTCAGTATACCGGAGATTACCCAACATTGAATTGCATAACCCCCTTTCCCTATACTACACTTCTAGATCCATCCCTGTGTATAAACAAACTAACCAAAAAAATTTTCTATGCCACTACATCTTCCATTAAAAATATGTTAAAGATTTTTGCCTAAAGCTAAAAGAATATTGCAGTGAACTAGATCAACATGTAGTTACCTTTGTTCTATTAAACATGAAGTCTACAGAACATTTACAACACTTGCTAAATTTAAATTACTTGAATGCTATTTTCTTTGCGTCATCTACATTACTGTATCTCATGAGAAAAACAAATTTAATACTATTTTAAAAGTAGCAAAATCTCATCAAAATTGATGTGCCTTGAAATAATAAATTCAACTGCAGTGAATATAAATTGACAGTCTACATATCGTGTTGGCCTAATTTAGATCTGTGAATATTTATCCAATTTATTATTTTGTAAGCTATTTATTTGTATTTCCAATGAACTATTGCATTCTGTATTACAAATGTTGACTATTGAAATAATAATCATTTATTTCAAATATTTGAATCGTTCTAGTTATTAAATTTTACAATTACCCATATTAGATCATTTATAAACAATAGGTAGATAGATAGATAGATATTGTGTAAAACTTTGAGTTTATCATAGCTCCTAAACGTAATATACTGTCTACTAGCACAGAACATTAGTCGGTATAATTCTCGATAAATGTATAATTCTCGATAAATGTTCCATAACAGAGGCAAGTGTTAAAGGTTATGGAAGGCTTAAAGCATTCATTTTAAAGGCTCACTGCCCATTTTATGTGAATATCAACTGAAGATTTTGCACTTAAAATATGCAAAGAATCTGATTATATCTTTTATTTCAAACATTACTTGTAATCCTATTGATATATTAACAATATGTATTGGTATATTTATTTCTTATAGAAACACATTATTTTTGCAAATATTTATATTTAAGAATTTCTGGTAAATATCACTATGAATAAAAATTTCGAAGAGTTTCTTTTTAAAATAGATTTAATTGGAGAATTTTATAAAATGTTGTAAAATCATAGGTAACCACAAGCTGTAAAGCAAAAGGACTTTTTACTAATATACTGTATAAGTATACTGCACTTTTCAAACTATGAAACAGAGGTGAATGTGATGGTAAATAGGTGACGATTTCTCCCCTTTTGTGAACAGCCTTGTACAAATCCTAGCTAAGGGCTTTACTTTGACACACAGTTTATGAATATATTACATTATATATAGGGCTACAACTAGTTTATTGATTGTCACCATGGATACAAAAAGACCATCTTGTTTTATTGTGAGTGATAACAAATTAATCAATTTCAGTCAATTTGTTACAACAAATAGTTTTAATATGATTGGCAGGAGAAGAAGATTTATGCTTCATTACATTTTGTCAATAGAGAATATAAAAACAACTGAAACTCATGTCCAAGAGCTTCAATTTAATTCAATTCTTTTATTTACATAGTGATTATCTTTGCGTTATTTAAGGGTTGTTGGACAAGTTTAAACTGCAAAGGTTTTCAACTTCTTTAAAGGTTCATGTCGTGTCAGTGTACACATCTAGCTCATATGCACTTGCTTAACAAATACTGAACACTCACTTTATTACGAAAGAGCCAATAGATTATCCAAGCTTGAATCTAAAAAGTATACCCTCTTGGGAAAGCCTGGTTCATCCCTTGTAATTGTAATAATATTATTAATGTTGATAATATATATTTGGATCAAGGTCATTAACACTGCACAGTAGTGCAGGCAAAATTAAGTAGTCTGTAATGGCTCATCCATGATACTGTAGTTCAAGGTACAGTAATATAGGTGGCGCTATTTTTAAATAGCTGTTAAAACAGCTCTTAACCAGCTGGATTTATTATTACTGTACTCAGTAATAATGCAACACAATATGGTGTTGAATATTAATTAGAACATCCTTTACTGCAGAGAACATTATATCATGTATAATCAATATTATATTAGTTTTCCAGACCCAAAAATATGTTTTAATGTTATTTTAGTGCATGCATCAATGGTGTGAAAGATATTACTTGATACAAACAAATTAGAACTAGAATAATTATTATAGAATATTGGTAGCTATAAGTAGCATTTTGCATGATATTGTTATACATTATTTTGATTAAAACAAAAATTGTTTGATTATTTTTCCAGGTAAATCCTGGTGGAAAGGCAGCGAAAGGACAGATCTGCATTGGAGATACTTTGTTACAAATTGACGGAATTAATACAAACCACTTGGATATATTACAAGCACAGGGGATTATAAAAGCTGTTAGAGGATCTTTACAATTACAATTATTAAGGTATGAATAGTTTGATATAGTATTCTTGTTTATTGAGGAAGCAAAGTTACCCACCCCAAAACAATTCCCAGTAAAATTCTGGTCATTTGTATGGATGTGTGTAATTTGTATTAGATAGTATATATTCATACATTTTCTATCCTCAAGTACATTGTCATGACTAAAGGCCAACTCAGAGAGCATTGTATGATGAGACCTGACCAGTCAGAAAATAAAAAATGTTTAAAGTTTCCCGACGACCTAAAAAAACTATCACAAGATGACTCGTCTTGACGGAATTCAACTCAGACAGCACTGACGATTCATGACATTTGTCAGGCCTCATAAGATGCTGTGTGATTTGGGTTTAAGGGGCTTCTTGGTATAAAATAAATAGAATAGAATGGATGATCCTTTAGGATACTGCAGAAAGAAACAACCAACATGCTGTGTAAATGGAAACAGAGAGCCATAGAAAGGAATTTAACTCTGGTATCTACAGTAGGCCTATCTGCTAGCTAGTACAATATATTATTTAATGGGTCATTGGCGAATTCACTTTTTGGCAGGGTCTATATAAGAAAAAAGATACTTTTTTTCTTGGCAAGTAACATTTTTTATTATTTATTGTTTTTTTTATTTGTTCTCCAATTTGTAGGGAATACGCATCAGATACCTCAGACGACAGCATGTCAATAACCAGTACAACAAGTAGTTCATACAGAATACTTCCAAATGATCAAGTAACATCAGGTAAAGTTATGCTAATTTGTTATTATGTTATCATATTGTATCCTATTATCTTTCAAGTTAATTGATGATCAGTATGGTTGTATTTCCTCTTAAACTATGAAGTATCGTATAGACTAGTGATAACTAATCTCAACAATAAATCAAGAGAAAAATGAATCTTAACATAAGAGAAGATTTAGGGCCTGTTTCTGCTGAGCAGAAATAATCGATTATTAACCGTTTATCTTTTTTAATCGATTATTTTTGGGCAGCAGAAACAGCGCAAAATAAAATAACCGATTAAAAATAACCGATTAAAAACACTCAATCCATTGCGTGTTTTAATCGATTATTTCTTGTTTTAACCGCTTATTGCGGAGCAGTTTTGAGCTGCAACACAAATAGCGCTTATTGACCCCCATTTTGACCTCTAGAGTATGGCAAACTCAGATCATTCACATCACAAAGCATGCTGTTTATTTGCGCAATATTGACGACGATCAGCAAAACAACGATCGCGATGTAGACCGAATAACAATCAAATGTTAAACATTTGATTTTTATTATTTTGTGGGGGAGAATTATACCGAGAGACTCCAGAGGTGTTACAAGTACACCGTTACATCCCACCAACAAGTACACCGTTACATCCCACCAGTCCAGGCTAACGATGTTTTACATGTCCTTTTTTAGGCCTGTTGTCTGTTGACTTGTTTCGGTAGAAATATATAGCCTATTTATAGGCCTAGCAGGCCGAAAATAGAACCAACGAACGGCAAAACAAACTTTTCTCGCCGACGTGTCTTCTTAATATAACATCATTATTCTGTTGTATGTAGTAAGGTAGTAGGCCTAGATGTTTATTTTACAGATAATATAGCTTTACGTAAGAGTAATTTTTAATCCTACATGTGAGAGTTTCAGTCAGCGATAGGATGTAAACAAACCAAATCTCATCGGCCTTTCATAACTTGAACTGCGCTGTGGGGGAATGATGACGTGATTTTAAAAATCGATTACCTGAATAACCGATTAAAGTCGTAGCAATTTTCAATTGCAACGCGATTATTTTTGTGGTTTGCGGTGACTGGAAAAAATCAATTATTTTGATGTTTTCAGCAGAAACAGACCCTTAGAAAGAAAAAAATGTCAAACGAAGTGTTATATATTAAAGGACAGATGTGAGCAAAAATGTTTAATTGTTCATATGTTGTAGTTCATAATAAAAGTGTATCCAGCTGTTATTTTTTGGATATCTTATTAGAACACTTGATTATTTGAAAAACATTCATAAGTTTCAAGTGGGTAAAATTCCTGTTGTGAGAAACTCAAAAGATACTGAACTTTATATTCACCAGTCTAGTTTCTGATGTTGTTATATAACCAAATTTGAACTCAGGAAACTCATAAAGTGAGAATTTTATATTTCTGTTGTTATTAACTGCACATGTGTGTTTAAAAATCTATGTACTACTCTAGTGTAGCAGATTTTTAAAAAAATGCTAGACTATAATGGAGACGTTTTGTCTTGCATCATCCGCCAACTTCAAACATTTATATAACTACTGTATTGAAGATGAAGGAAAATTTATTTAAAAAGAAAATAAAATGATGCAAATAAGCATATGCACTAAATAGTTTATGTAGATAGTTACACCCATAAAACTAGACATTTATTTGATTAGGTATATGCCATTTTGCTTGTTGGAATGCTTGTTGACTAAATTAACTAGCGAGTCATATGGCCGAGCGGTTAAGGCAGGGGCGCCGTTTATCGTACCTAAAGAGCCAACAACAACATCGGCAAGGGTTCGAGGCCGACTCGCTCCTAGTTCTGGTGGTGGAACAAGTCTTCTCGGATAAGGACTATAAACCGTAGGTCCAGTGTACACAGTTATAACCTGTGTGTACTTTAAAGAACCCAGTTCATTATTCGAAAAAGAGTAGGGGGTTACCCCGGTGAACTGGTTCACACAATAGCCTCTGTATCAGGGGGATTACCACCTATCTGATAGGACAGTGATTAATTCACTATTGGTAATCCTTGGCCACAGTGCCTAAAGACATAAAATAAAATAAAAATAAATAAAACTGAGACAACAAGTCTGAAAGCTTTTTACAATTACACCAAGCATCATTTTAATGACTGGTATCTTAATACTTCATCTCTTATGAACACAACAACAGTAATTACTTTTAATGGTACAGTTTTAGACAAATTTTAACTTTATGAATTTCAGTTTCCCCATATTAATTAAGTAAATAAATAATTAGAAGGCTTAACAAAGGTTCAGCAGAATAAACATATTACTATTCAAATTAGAACGTGAATATTGATAGGTGCATATATTGTGAATCACAATGAATCATAATGGATTGAATCAAATCATTAAAACATGTAATTCATTGAAACGGAATAATTTTTGAAATTCTGTATTAAATAGTTATATACATGATAGCTTTTAATTTCAATTGAAGATAGGTGTAAACTGATTTAAAAATATCCTTAGCAATTAATAAATCTTAGATTTAAACTAATCAGACAATGTTTAGGGTAGAGGTCCCCCTAAATTCTAATCCAATCAGTGGCCTACAAACTTTCCTTGCTAAACTAAAAAAAGAGGTGCAATCTTGGTTATTCATCCACTAATTTTTCCAAATAAATGAGGTTAACATGCATGATGCCATAAATTATATTTCATATGAATCATGTAGCCTAAAAGAAATGAATCATATAGCCCTTTAGAATCCATTAAATACAATTTCAAAATATTAAATATTAATGTTATAATTATTAAACACAGCATATTGATTTTCATTCATATCTCACAGTGCATTAAAACAGTTATTAAATACTGAGTTATTGAAAAATGAATTAAATATGTAAGAAATATACTAATATGCCTTGTACTGATTTGTGACTAACATACATTAACCTGGTTTGTATCATTATATTACAGGTATTTATTTATTTTTATCTGTTATTAGGTACATACAGGAGGGTATTTGGAAATAGGTTAATAAATCTATTGTTCATTGATAAGATTTTGTCAGTTAATTCATCATATGACAGCCTACTGTACAAAATTATGCATATATACAAATTTTGCAGTGTACTGTAAATTGTAATGGTCTAGCAATTTTAATTTTGGAGTGGTTAGTCAGTCCCCACTGAATGATACCATTATCTTGGTCCTCTTGAAAATTCTTCCCTCTTGATAGTTTGGCTTCTTGGCAGTTCGTGCCCTGATGTGATATTTCTTTTCCCTGGGCTTTGACATTTCTTGCCCTTGCCATTTCTCTTGCCACTTGGTTCCCAATATTATTTGCTTAAAATGACCATATACATTGAAATTGAATAGTGGAGGAGAGTTTGTAAATCATCACTTAACATTGAATTGACATTGAATCACTACCCAATCCAATTCTAAACCTGCCTCCATTCTTTTCTCCCCAGGCACGGATTTAGGTGGGGATAATTGGCTTTAGCCCTCCAAGTTTAACAGAAATGTCTTTTTGACCTCTTTTCAAATACATGTCTGCATTCTATGTGTTGTTGATATTAATTATTCATTCTATGTATTCAAATTGATTTATGCAGCTGCACTGATTTGGTAAAACACAATTTTTTCTAGCTTTAATGACAATAAAAGCTTAAATTATTCAACCTCTCTAGTCTCAGAGAAAACAGAGACAGTTACTGAGAATCAATGTGTTCAGTTTTTCTGTCTTTTTAAAGAAAAGTAATAACAAAATTGCTAAATGAATTGTTTATTTTACTACGTATAACAATTAATTAAGCAATGTAATTCCTGTTGGGTGTGGTTTGAATACACTAAATTAAACAATAAAACAAATAATTTTCATATATTTAACCAACAAAGTAAAAAACAATTTAGAGAATAATACAAGATTACTATAACTTGAAGAGTCAGCAGTCTCATGATCCTAATTTTAATAACAATATTATGTTAACAACTAAAGAAAACATCTAACTAATATGCTACTAGAAAATAACTTCCTACGACAGAGTCGGCATTTACGGTATATAGCTTTGTGTATGTGTAGCATCAGAAAAAGTGGGAGGGGCTTTGTAAACAGGCATTAACTAAAGTAAATCCGGTAGAGAAGGGTGAACGATAATGGTACGAATGGTATTTTAAGAGGTATTGTATTATCTAATATATATAATTATTTTTCCACTGTACCTGAAAAAATAATTTTTTTTGGGGCTTTTATTCTACATATTGACTGTATGTGAAATTTGTTTAAATAATTGCTTCTTTAAGACTTGTTGTACAGAATGGTAGGTTGTTCTGAGCTATAAAAATAATTCATGAAATTAATTTTAAAACATTAAAATGACTCCTCTCACCCAAATAGCACTTTAAATATACTTTGTAATAGGGTGTAAAGCACTGAAAAGGCCTTAATTAAATTGTAAATTTGTAGTGTTATTGGGTGACGCTGAATATAACTGTATCATCGCTTCTCTTGATAAGCGTGTATCAAATGGGTCTGTAAGATTGGGCGTGAATACCATAATTGAATAATGTTTGGCAATTGGAATCATTGCACTGAATAAATTGGCTATGAATGAATTGATGAAACAGATGGGTAGAATGACTACATAAACCTACTGACTCATCCTTGACAATCGTTCTACTTCATCATTCTAAAATATGAACAATAATCCTACAAATTCAGAAACTAATCAATTTTATTTGACTCATTGTTGGTGTTTCTCATAGTCAAATGTATCACAATCTTGTACGGATCAGATAAGCAATGAATATCAGATGAAGTATCAGTAGAAGTCACTATTACCGTACCCATGTGGTAGCTTCTCGCAACCAGGGAGTAGCTTCTCATAACCAGGGCATAGCTTTTCTCCAATTCTGAAAACAAGGTTTGATGCCAATGCTCAAAGGGTCACCAATTCAGTGTTCACTTAAAAGATGTATTGTCTCCCAAAAAACATGAAAATAAAGAATAAAAAAAAAAATAGGTCATTTCCCTGTTTATCACTTCTGTTAAAAAATAGTAAATACTGTTTTCACTTAAAAAGACAAAAAATATAAATTGAACCAAAAACCCATTGACTATTTTCCCCTTTAAATCACAGTTTTTTAGGTAAATACTTTTTGAATACAGTAATTATTATACATTAAAATGGTATATTCAACAAAAAACTATTTTTTTTAGGCCCGGGGACAATACAGTTTCTAATATTACATTGTCAGTCCAGTTATGGCAGTACATCCGATGGATACAGTATATGGATAATAATAGTACTTTACTATGTGAAACGATCATCCATCTTTCAATACACTAAAATAGTTTGTATTTTGTTGTTATGCAATGCTCAATTTAATCCATATGTCCCTAAACAAATGTTAATATGTTTAATAATAAAGTTGTTATGCTTCAAGACTCTAGTATATCATTTGATAAAACTGAAAAGGCCAAATAGTTAATAAACATTTAAATGCAATTTAAGAAAAAAACCTTTAAAAAAAGCAGGTTAGACTAACAAACGGTTTTATTACTAGTATGGTAGGCTTAGCTAGCTAATTATTTTAGTCCAAATTAATACATTTTAGTTTAATAATTTTGTTTTAATTTATCAGTATCATTACAAATCCCATTGAACACTTTATTAAGCTGTGAAATTAACACAACAGGTTTATTGGAATTGATTTGGCTGAATGCACTCATAAAATTAATTAGATTAATACAGATTGAATGATATGGGTCAAAGGCCAAAAATCAATTAGCTGCATCGTTTTCACCAACAGCTGTGTTACCCGAAATATGACGTTAATGTTGTTGAATAATGTATAGCAAGCGAGACTGTACTGTATATGTAATGTTATAGTGTTATACATAGTGATGCAACAACTTTAAGTATGGTTCATATTCTTGTCAATATCAGAGGCCTGTGGCCTTATTCACCGATCACACTTAAGTGAGATATTTCCCTTAAATATTAAGTATTTCACTTAAATCAATAAATATTTATGTATTTCCCTTAAATTGTATTCACTTTAAGATAGGATATTTTTCCCTTAGCGGAAGAGTGAATGGTGAATACGGCCCCTGGTTCAATTCAGATTCTTGTCAACACCTATAAACAGAGCATCAGTATTGCTGCCTATTTACTAAAATAAACAAGAAATATTTCTTCAATCATATCATATATTACAGGAAAACTTTTTGAGTTGATTGACATTTGTTTTGTGTCTATCACCCTCTATAGTTTACATCAATATAATTGTTTTTGTTATGACAATTGTGATAATAAAGTCAGTTATCTAAATTAACAGCTTTTATTATAATAAATACTTTTCTCCACTGTGGCCTACCCGCATTTTAAGTTCAACTAAATCTGTGAAATAAAGTGTTAAAAATATAAATGAACATGATGCTTTTTGTAGCATACTTGTTATTCTCTTGAGTATTTTAACCCTTTTAATAACCCTCTACAGGAGATATATGTTTTGAGGCAGAACTTAGGTTCTTAACCCTCAAGTGACCCATTCGGATTTCATACCTCCTCTAACTCTTTAGAGTCTATGCTTACTGTACTGTACCATCGCCTATAGGGATTTGTTTAGGTGAAATCAAAAAGGATTTACCTTTTTTTTATCAATAATAATAATAATGCAATTGATCTTGGCATAGTTTCTGTTGTTGTTAAAACTCCAATACAAAATTCCTAATTCTTACTTACTTTCCATTCTTGAATTAAAGGATGGAAACCTTAAAACATTTATAGAATGTGTTTTTATTTCAAAATTCCAAAATGTTTACATGTTCTTTTTGTCTAACACACAGGAGACATTACAGTGCCAAGAATTTTTGTAAACATTTTGAAACTTCTGTACATAAATAATCAATCTAAAAAACAATCTAAATATATACAAACAATAAAATCCTTTTTGCATGCAAGTTAAATACACTGTTATGTGGTCTATTGAATAAAACCCTCCCTATCAGTACATCCTCATTTTCCCCACTGGTCTCCTTATCTGTTGAATAAGTTGTCTATTTTAAGACAATTTATGGTGTAATAACATCTTGTTATACCATAGGCCATTATGCCAGTTTTGTATTTATATATTCAATACAATTTTTATTTTGCAATGTTTGATTCTTTCTTCTTTTTCTGTAAAAGGAATTCTTATCACATTGACATTTTTCAAACATGGTTGCCAATAAATTTGTTACTGTGAATCATATTCATCAAAATTATCTTCAGGGCTGGAAATAAATCATATTTTATTTTCATGTCAGAACCTGGAGATCCAAGCAAAGTTACAATTGATGATGATGTCATCAATGTGGACGGAGTTACGCTTGAAGGGTTTAATCCTGCCAATGTCTCAGTCACTTGTACCACGACCAGAAAAGTCACCAAAATCACCCGCAGCCGTTCCCCCTCCCCAGCTCGTTTTACAAATGATGTTGAAGAACACCGGCCATACGGGTATCATGTTTACACTTCTGAAACTGAGGAAGAAGAGGTAACCCCACCGGTAACAATTTATCAGAGCCAACCTCATGTGATCAGACCAAAACCAAAGCAACCAGGACCACCGGTACCACCAACACGTGGTAACCGTCCCCAGCAATACACCATTGGAGTGATATCCTCGCCACCCAATTTGAAAGGTTTGTCTCACGGTTTGCCGTAGCTTTCTAACGCTAACGGCATGTGCGATGAGGCAAATCAGCAAATTGTGCATGCTCAGCAACTTTCTTACAATAAAACCAGATTGTGGTCTAGAATAGGTTCTAACATTCACAAACTTGTTTGTATTTTTTTTTTAAGTTTAAGTGAGTGTTTTTTTTATTCCGTATACTTTTGCTTTACTTGATCTAACAGATTCCTGCAGTTGAAGAACCCCTAATAATTGTTACTTTCCCATCAATATTGTCTTTATTAAGAAAGATGGCAATTGGTTTGAATAATATTTTTCTATTTATAAAGCACTAACAATAGTTTATTACAGTAGTTTTAGACTGACAGCATGTAACAGTAAATTGTGCCATATGTAAAGCTATGAATCTTAAATTGAAGCTGCGTACTTGTCAGCAATATGTTATGACCTTAGAAAGAGTTTCTTTGCCGCCGACAACATATTACACAAATCTTGCAGATGACTGTCCCTGCTAGGATCTCTCTGTTAGCATATCGCTACAATTCATTCATTTGGATATTTATCTTTTTGGAATTATATTTTTGACATTTGGAAACATTTCTGGATAATTTAAAGCTCCGTTTTAGTTAATTGTCCATTACAAGATGTATGAGAGGAAAAATCCAGGTTAGTTATTAATGTTCATTGGTGTGTTATTTGTTGTCACTTTCAAATGTTAAATTTAATGTGTGCTCAATCTTTTGAAAGTCAATTCTGGTCAGTTTAAGCATTCATCATTCTTTATCAAATGATTATTAATAGCACAATAATTTACTTAGTTTACCTAAATTAAATTAATTTAGACATTCAATTAATCAATTGTATTTATTTTATGTTATACAAATTGTAGCCTGATGTATTGATACCAATGACAGATCTAATGATTGGTTCACAAATTGTAGCCTGATGTATTGATACCAATGACAGATCTAATGATTGGTTCACAAATTGTTGTTGTCACTGATTATTTTTAAATTACAGTCTTTGCATTTTTATTACTTTATATAATTATCATAATTAATATGTTTATCTAAATATGAATTTTAATTGATATGTTTCATTTAATTTTTTATGTTATTTCAGTTGAGTTCTTGTCTGTGTACCTTTTTAAAAATTTGTTTTTATTTTACACATTTAATTAGAAATCACAGTTTTTTGTTGTAAACTTTGTTCAGATTGTCTTTCATTTAACTTTTGGTTCATTTAAATTTTCGTTCTCTTCATGTTGCTTTAATTAATCATATCATTTTAACCTTTCTCATTCATTTGCTTATTAACCATATGTTTGTCATTCATCATTAGTTCGTCGTTTTGCTGATGACTTGGACCCTGGTTCCATGTCGGACACAGCGCTGATCCACGTACGTGGAAGACCGCCTTTACCTTCTAGAGGGCGACCTAGGAGAAGGAAAGGCAGAACAGCAATTTATGTCCAACCTTCCTGTAACGTCCCTTCTGGTATTAGATTTTAATATAATTTTTTTTAGAATTTGCATAAAACATCTGATATTCATATATTCATCTAGAATATTATGCAATCTGCAATTTTATCTTGAATTGTTTTTGACAAATTCATATTATGACCATTTTAGTAGGTTTTTGTTTAATTATGCGCTGTAAATTTTTAATTTGCATAGTTCTAGAAAAAGATGGATCTATTAGATGAATTTGCATATAAAAGAAAATTTTGCATATTTTGCAGTTAATCCATTCTAACAGGTTTTTAATGGCTATCTGGATTTAGACTAATTTAAAAGGAATGAAAATGTCTTTGGTTTACACCTTGATCCTTTAAAAACGTTTTTGTTTATTTGGCAACATTTTCTGGATGCTTAAAGAACCAGGCCTTTATAGTATTTTTCAAAATATATAAATGTTATAATAATGTTAATACAGTATGTTGATCTTATGTAGTGCTTAATGCAAAAAGCCTCTAAGCACATTATTACCCGAGTCATTTTTTTGATCAAACACGTTTGGAAACAGAGAATCAAACTCATGATTTCACAATTAATAGTTCAACACACTGCCCCACACGCCCTCACATTTATAAATTTGCACTCTTCATCTTCAGATACTTTGTCTAAATTGATGATCCATGTCATGTTCTTATTGATCACAATTCAGCCATATAATCATTGATATGACATTTATTTAGTGACATTTAAAGTGGCATTTGCATATATTCTTCTTTATTCATTGCGATTGGAAAATATGATTGTGATAAAACTAAGAAATATGCAAAATTACATCAAATAACTTAATTGGTTGATTGATAGACCATACTAATGCTTAAAATCGTTTTGCCATTACCAATTCTTTCCTGTCTATTGTCTAAGGTATTACAGGTATTTTCATGCTACAAAGACTTCTAACACATGATTTATTATAAATGTATAGGGAGGGAGTTTTGTTGAATGTTCATATCTTTTACCTCCATATGAAATTTGCCATTGAAGATGAAATGATTCCGCTATGTTTAAGCTTAAAAGTACAGTATTGAGATTACTTCATTATATCCAAATTTACTCAAACAAATCTTTATTGGTAAACCAGCACAGTTTCAGAGAATAATCTTTTTCCTTAAATTTTTTTGAAATACTTAATATAGAATGTTCCTACTGTACATCAAGAAAACATGATAATGCCTGTATACCCTTGACCATTCTTAACATTTTAGATAATTTAATAAAACTTATAAACTATAAATCATTTTGATTGCATGTACTTTAAAAATTAAAGTGGGTTTTTTTGGGGGGGGGGGGGGGTGGGGGGAACACATTCATTATCATCTGTTAAATCTTTAAAAATAATAGGTGTAAGAAAATATAACACCATGATGGTTTTTCCATAGATTTTTTTTTACTTCCAAGAGATTGATTATTTTATAGTCAACTGGGATTTTTCAATGTACTTGAACTGAATATATATTATATAATTACTTTTTTCCATTTTTATTTGGTTTTTAATAAATTTTAAATAATACTGTTTGATAACAATATCTTTGGAATTTTATATTGATTGGTAAATTTAAGTTCTAATGTGTTAAAGATCACACTGTTTTAGACATAATTTAAGTTTATCATTTCATATTGTGTTTATTTCTATTATACTGAAAGTATTATTGTTTACTGACATTAATTGATAAATTTGTTTCACAGTTAGGCCGACACATTCCCAAGATGATATGGCCACAGTCGCCTACTCGGCCCCTCCAGTGCCACCCCACCCTGAAAGTGACTGCGAAGAAGGACCCCGTGTCCCACAAAGGCCCAGAGTGAATAAGAGCAATGTACCTCAAATTGTGAATGGTAAAGTCCATATTGGAATGCTCATAAATACTGTCAATAGAAAGATTGGAATGTTCTATTATAATGCAGTGATAATACTTTAGAGTAGAGATTGTAGATTGCTAATTAATAATGCTCTTTTCTTCCAGATTTTCTTGTTTTCTCCTAATAGCATGCAGCAAATAATGTAGTGAATAGTTAGTGAATTATATATTGGAATGAGCATTATGTAATGTTTTTATTTGCATCCATTGTTTTTGGGAGGAACGATTCAAATAAAGTTACCTAAATATTAGCAAAATTAATGTTGGAATGTGAATTGTTTTATTAATAATTTAGTAAAAAAATGTATTGATAGCAATAGAATCATGATCTATCAAAAGAAGAATGTAATTTCTCTGCGTCAATTTTGATTAATATAGCTTGACATTTAGAGATGATATATGATATTTACCAAAATTGAATAACTTGGAATTTTAAAATTATCATCATTAATTGAACATTATTTTTTTATTACAAATTCTTAATGAAACCATATAACATAAACATAATAACACTATGGTAAATAAGACAATGTCACAATGCAGCTGCCGATAGTGATTGATGTATAACTTATTGTCTTATATAACCTACTATACAACATAGTCTGTTTTGGTATAAATGGAATATCTGAAAGTAGGTCAAATGCTTGTTACTTAATGTTTACGGTTAACAATGAATTAGTTAATTTCGGAAACACATTACTGCGTTTAAGCTCCGATTTTACCAAATATCAAAATATGCCACATGAAAATGTAATTATGAAATACAAGTTGGTTTTGGAAATGATTTCATTCTGTATTTGTTTATTTTATTTCTAATATAGACTGTCTTGTCTTTGCCATTTCCTGTTATGTTATAATAACACAATAATGGATATAGACAATATAAATAACTTTTCTTATTCCTGTATTACTTTTGTTACTTTTATATCTTGTACATAATTTAGTTTTCTTGTAAATAGGCATTACTTTTAGAACTACTTTTTTTTTCTTTTTTTTAATTACTCTGGAAGCACCTTCACTCAAGAAGTGTGCTACTGTTTCAAAGTATAGCTTCCAAATAAATTTATTTATTTAGTTATTATTATTGTACTGTAAAAGTAGATAAACAAGTTTATCTTTACAAATGAAATACAAAGTCTGACGATTAATTTAGAACTTTGTAGATGTACAGAACATTATGCATGGTGCCTCCCATGCATTATGCTTCCCCATGTATTATGCTTCTTTAACTTGATTTCGATTGGTCAGTTATTCTGTTTCATTCAGATCCAAAGACATTGGCAGTTTGCTTCATTGACGTAAGCATGACAGCAGGGTCTACAACCCCCAGATCAACTTCTTTAAAAGAAAATAATAAAGATCCATAAACAAAAGTTTATTAAATTTCCTACTCGTCCACATATTAAATTCAATAATTTCTTAATTCATACATTACAATGACAACTGCTTTATATTTTAATAATTATTTAATTACGTATAATTACTATCAAAGGCCTGATTGGTTAACAGCTATGAGGCATCTTGTCAAATTCTCAGCTGTTTTTTAGATATGTCTTCTATCTACCAAAAGGTTTAAATAACATTCCTATGAGAAGTTTGTGAACACTTCCTAGTGTGATAATGTGAAGTAAACTGTTGCTTACAAGTACCCTAAAGTAGTTAAGTCAAAAGATAGTAGGCCAAGAATATTTTATTATTTCCTTTAATTATTAACTTCCCAATAAGTTTTGAGAAAGATGCATGATATCTATTATAGCATTATACAGGTCGTCATGCCATCATGAGGAGGTGTTCAAATGTGATGCATAGAATACAAATATACTATATGAAGCACATTGAGACAACATTGACAATGATAAGATAGACTATATAGTTTATATAATTCATAAATGTTGTATATATACAAAAATGTTCCAAATAAATACTACATTAATCAATTGTTATAGTAAGATTGGACAAATATTTCTATTGTATTGAATTTAATGTGACTTTAACAGATAAAGTAAAAAATGTGTTGTACCGTAGACTACTACAACATTAAATGCCACATTGTGAAAGTGAACTATATAGTTAGCCTCATTGAAACAGCCAAAGGCAATGTGATATAGTTGATGATAGTCTTTGGTCCAGACAGCTGTCAAAACTATTTAACATAAAATACATAAAGAGAATACAAGTTTAAGAACTGGTTATTGGCACCCAGCTATCTGTTTACAAAAACAGTAAAAATAGTAACATTCAAGTTGAAATATGATTGTCATCCAATTATGGGTTAAAAATTTTATATTGGTTTAGTATTATATATCCAAATTAGTCTGACCTAGATTTGTAGCATGTCGTGTAGTTACAGCGCCATCAGTAAGGTTGTATCCCTACCTAGCCAACCAACCCTGTTCTCCACTTAATAACATAAATTTCATCATTTCAAAAACATGAAAAATGATGATTTAAAAAGTTTAAATAGGCCATTTCGCAGTTTTAATGAAGTTAATCAAGTACTTCCGTTGAAAAAAAAATACTGTTTTAACTTTTAAAAGGACAAAATAAACAGCTAATTTCAACCAAAAACCCATTTACTTCAAATTGCAGTTTTTTAGGTAAATAATTTGTTTCGATCCAATTTTTGGTCAATGTTAACAACTATTATGTTACATTAAAATAGTATATTCAACAAAAACAAAAATAAGGGGGACAACAAATTTTAAAAGGCCAGCCCATGATTAGTTGCTGTTTTAATTGATTAGAGTATATCAACTGGGCTACAATAAGTTTTACCCCAGGAGAGTTGTATTGGTTATCCGCAACGAAGTTGCAGGATAACCTCTTGTGATTGTACGAAATCATCAACATCTTTTTTGGTTATCCGCAACGAAGTTGCAGGATAACCTCTTGTGATTGTACGAAATCATCATCATTGGTTATCCGCAACGAAGTTGCAGGATAACCTCTTGTGATTGTACGAAATCAACCTGTATGATTTTTGTGTAACGCTTTTCTCTAAAACTCGCAAACATAACATTTCGGTAACTATCTTAACATATTGACATTTACGTAACGTCGTCAAGCGAAGCTTTTCATGACTTTTACAATTGCGCAACGTGACTTACGCGCGATTTAACGATTTTGTCGTATTTAACATAGCTCGACAACCAAATAACATTTCAACTTGAAACTTTGCAAAAGTTTAATTTATATCATGCGCTAACTTTCTGTTGAAAAAAAATTGCGTGTTTTACACAAAGTTACGCGCGCACGCGCATTTAAAATTTCAAAATGCGCAAAATTAATTTATAATCAACTTTCTACGCGTTTCATTTCGTTTTAAGCATGTCAAAAATTCCCACGCGTGCGCACATTTTTACGTGTGCGGTGCGCACCTAGTATTGAAAACGTACTTTTTTCACGTGATTTATATTTTTCCAGCCTTTTCTAGTAATTTTACCAAATTTTAAACAATTTCGACTTAAAGATACGTCATACGAGCACGTCGAATTGGACAATTTGCGCGCGTTTTTTATGAAAAGGTTAAAAAATTCGTTTAAAATATGCCTTTTTTTAAACAGTCGTAATTTCTAAACTAGACGGTCAACTTTTTGTGGATGGCATATTCTGGAAGTAGATGAGTTGTAGATATCGGATCAGGTATTAATATGGCTAACCGGACATTGTGACGTCATCGTATGGCCACGCGAATATAAAATTTAGGATTTTTGTATCTTTCGTCATAGCTCATCACATTGAATAGAGCGCATCTCCACTTATCCGTTTTCCATTTTCACCCCGATTTTGATTTTGTCTAGGTCAATCAAGTATCTTTCGCATGAGTTAAAAATATTTTAATTTTTTTGACGTCATCATGCCTAAAAATTTTAATCACGTGTGGCATCAATTTCATCTTTACAGTAAATTTTAATCTGTTATAGCTCGTAAGAATAAAACTTGATAATCACGATTAAAACTTTTTCTGGAAGCTATTGGATTGTAGATACGAAATTATGTAAAAATGTTGCCAATCGGATGTTGTGACGTCATCATATGGCCAGTTAAATAAAAAAGGTCGTATTTTCATCTTTTGCGTCATAATTCATTACATTTAAAAGAGCGCGCATCAATATTTCACGTATTCAAATTTCTTCTACACGCTAATACGTTGTTGCTGAGATAATTTCCTTTCGGAATTGCTACCTTCCCGTTTCATTTTAAAACCGTCAACATGTTAAAAATTGCAATAAATAGCGGGTCCCGTAATTTCACCTATTCTACACTGTATGTGATATGGATACAGATTATACTGTGTATACTATATATGAATTTATATATAGATAAAATTCAGCAATAACAACATATCATATTCTTCAGTTCAGGTCATAATGCCAACGTGAACACTTCCTTTTGTCCTCAACCTATCCCCTTAATGTTAATGTTGCACCACTTGCGCGGCGGATAACCAAACTCGTCAAAGTGACGAGTTACATGTCTAGTTGGTTATCCGCAACGAAGTTGCAGGATAACCTCTTGTGATTGTACGAAATCATTCTGTATGATTTTTGTGTAACGCTTTTCTCTAAAACTCGCAAACATAACATTTCGGTAACTATCTTAACATATTGACATTTACGTAACGTCGTCAAGCGAAGCTTTTCATGACGTTTACAATTGCGCAACGTGACTTACGCGCGATTTAACGATTTTGTCGTATTTAACATAGCTCGACAACCAAATAACATTTCAACTTGAAACTTTGCAAAAGTTTAATTTATATCATGCGCTAACTTTCTGTTGAAAAAAAATTCCGTGTTTTACACAAAGTTAGGCGCGCACGCGCATTTAAAATTTCAAAATGCGCAACATTAATTTCTAATCAACTTTCTACGCGTTTCATGTCGTTTTAAGCATGTCAAAAATTCCCACGCGTGCGCACATTTTTACGTGTGCGGTGCGCACGTAGCATTGAAAACGTATTTTTTTCGCGTGATTTATGTTTTTCCAGCCTTTTCTAGTAATTTTACCAAATTTTAAACAATTTTGACTTAAAGATACGTCATACGAGCACGTCGAATTGGACAATTTGCGCGCGTTTTTTATGAAAACGTTAAAAAATTCGTTTAAAATATGCCTTTTTTAAAACAGTCGTAATTTCTAAACTAAACGGTCAACTTTTTGTGGATGGCATTTTCTGGAAGTAGATGAGTTGTAGATATTGGATCAGGTATTAATATGGCTAACCGGACATTGTGATGTCATCGTATGGCCACGCAAATATAAAATTTAGGATTTTGTATCTTTCGTCATAGCTCATCACATTAAATAGAGCGCATCTCCACTTATCCGTTTTCCATTTTCACCCCGATTTTGATATTTTCTAGGTCAATCAACTATCTTTCGCATGAGTTAAAAATATTTTAATTTTTTTTACGTCATCGTGCTTAAAAATTTAAATCACGTGTGGCATTAATTTCATCTTTACAGTAAATTTTAATCTGTTATAGCTCGTAAGAATAAAATGTGATAATCACGATTAAAACTTTTTCTGGAAGCTATTGGACTGTAGATACGAAATTATGTAAAAATGTTGCCAATCGGATGTTGTGACGTCATCATATGGCCAGTTAAATAAAAAAGGTCGTATTTTCATCTTTTGCGTCATAATTCATTACATTTAAACGAGCGCGCATCAATATTTCACGTATTCAAATTTCTTCTACATGCTAATACGTTGTTGCTGAGATAATTTCCTTTCGGAATTGCTACCTTCGCGTTTCATTTTAAAACCGTCAACATGTTAAAAATTGCAATAAATAGCGGGTCCCGTAATTTCACCTATTCTACACTGTATGTGATATGGATACAGATTATACTGTGTATACTACAGTATATATGAATTTAAACAATAAATTTCAGCAATAACAACATATCATATTCTTCAGTTCAGGTCATAATGCCAACGTGAACACTTCCTTTTGTCCTCAACCTATCCCCTTAATGTTAATGTTGCACCACTTGCGCGGCGGATAACCAAACTCGTCAAAGTGACGAGTTACATGTCTAGTCTTTTTCTTAATCTTCTTTCTTTCTGTATGATTTTTGTGTAACGCTTTTCTCTAAAACTTGCAAACATAACATTTTGTTAACTATGTTAACATTTTGACATTTATGTAACGTCGTCAAGCGAAGCTTTTCATGATGTTTACAATCGCGCAACGTGACGTACGCGCGATTTAACGATTTTCTCGTATTTAACATATGTCGAAAACCAAATAACATTTAAAAGTGAAACTTTGCAAAAGTTTAATTTATATCATGCGCTAACCTTCTGTTGAAAAAAAATTGCGTGTTTTACACAAAGTTACGCGCGCACGCGCATTTAAAATTTCAAAATGCGCAAAATTAATTTCTAATCAACTTTCTACGCGTTTCATGTCGGTTTAAGCATGTCAAAAATTCCCACGCATGCGCACAATTTTACGTGTGCGGAGCGCACGTAGCATTGAAAACGTATTTTTTTCGCGTGATTTATGATTTTCCAGCCTTTTCTAGTAATTTTACCAAATTTTAAACAATTTTGACTTAAAGATACGTCATACGAGCACGTCGAATTGGACAATTTGCGCGCGTTTTTTATGAAAACGTTAAAAAATTCGTTTAAAATATGCCTTTTTTAAAACAGTCGTAATTTCTAAACTAAACGGTCAACTTTTTGTGGATGGCATTTTCTGGAAGTAGATGAGTTGTAGATATTGGATCAGGTATTAATATGGCTAACCGGACATTGTGATGTCATCGTATGGCCACGCAAATATAAAATTTAGGATTTTGTATCTTTCGTCATAGCTCATCACATTGAATAGAGCGCATCTCCACTTATCCGTTTTCCATTTTCACCCCGATTTTGATATTGTCTAGGTCAATCAACTATCTTTCACATGAGTTAAAAATATTCTAATTTTTTTTACGTCATCGTGCTTAAAAATTTAAATCACGTGTGGCATTAATTTCATCTTTACAGTAAATTTTAATCTGTTATAGCTCGTAAGAATAAAATGTGATAATCACGATTAAAACTTTTTCTGGAAGCTATTGGACTGTAGATACGAAATTATGTAAAAATGTTGCCAATCGGATGTTGTGACGTCATCATATGGCCAGTTAAATAAAAAAGGTCGTATTTTCATCTTTTGCGTCATAATTCATTACATTTAAAAGAGCGCGCATCAATATTTCACGTATTCAAATTTCTTCTACACGCTAATACGTTGTTGCTGAGATAATTTCCTTTCGGAATTGGTACCTTCGCGTTTCATTTTAAAACCGTCAACATGTTAAAAAATTGCAATAAATAGCGGGTCCCGTAATTTCACCTATTCTACACTGTATGTGATATGGATACAGATTATACTGTGTATACTATATATGAATTTAAATAATAAAATTCAGCAATAACAACATATCATATTCTTCAGTTCAGGTCATAATGCCAACGTGAACACTTCCTTTTGTCCTCAACCTATCCCCTTAATGTTAATGTTGCACCACTTGCGCGGCGGATAACCAAACTCGTCAAAGTGACGAGTTACATGTCTAGTCTTTTTCTTAATCTTCTTTCTTTCTGTATGATTTTTGTGTAACGCTTTTCTCTAAAACTTGCAAACATAACATTTTGTTAACTATGTTAACATTTTGACATTTATGTAACGTCGTCAAGCGAAGCTTTTCATGATGTTTACAATTGCGCAACGTGACGTACGCGCAATTTAACGATTTCCTCGTATTTAACATATGTCGAAAACCAAATAACATTTTAAAGTGAAACTTTGCAAAAGTTTAATTTATATCATGCGCTAACTTTCTGTTGAAAAAAAATTGCGTGTTTTACACAAAGTTACGCGCGCACGCGCATTTAAAATTTCAAAATGCGCAAAATTAATTTATAATCAACTTTCTACGCGTTTCATGTCGTTTTAAGCATGTCAAAAATTCCCACGCGTGCGCACATTTTTACGTGTGCGGTGCGCACGTAGCATTGAAAACGTATTTTTATCGCGTGATTTATGTTTTTCCAGCATTTTCTAGTAATTTTACCAAATTTTGAACAATTTCGACTTAAAGATACGTCATACGAGAACGTCGAATTGGACAATTTGCGCGCGTTTTTTATGAAAAGGTTAAAAAATTCGTTTAAAATATGCCTTTTTTTAAACAGTCGTAATTTCTAAACTAGACGGTCAACTTTTTGTGGATGACATATTCTGGAAGTAGATGAGTTGTAGATATCGGATCAGGTATTAATATGGCTAACCGGACATTGTGACGTCATCGTATGGCCACGCGAATATAAAATTTAGGATTTTTGTATCTTTCGTCATAGCTCATCACATTGAATAGAGCGCATCTCCACTTATTCGTTTTCCATTTTCACCCCGATTTTGATATTGTCTAGGTCAATCAACTATCTTTCGCATGAGTTAAAAATATTTTAATTTTTTTTACGTCATCATGCCTAAAAATTTAAATCACGTGTGGCATCAATTTCATCTTTACAGTAAATTTTAATCTGTTATAGCTCGTAAGAATAAAATGTGATAATCACGATTAAAACTTTTTCTGGAAGGTATTGGATTGTAGATACGAAATTATGTAAAAATTTTGCCAATCGGATGTTGTGACGTCATCATATGGTCAGTTAAATAAAAAAGGTCGTATTTTCATCTTTTGCGTCATAATTCATTACGTTTAAAAGAGCGCGCATCAATATTTCCCGCATTCAAATTTCTTCTACACACTAATACGTTGTTGCTGAGATAATTTCCTTTCGGAATTGCTACCTTCGCGTTTCATTTTAAAACCGTCAATATGTTAAAAATTGCAATAAATAGCGGGTCCCGTAATTTCACCTATTCTACACTGTATGTCACTGTATGTGATATGGATACAGATTATACTGTGTATACTACAGTATATATGAATTTAAACAATAAATTTCAGCAATAACAACATATCATATTCTTCAGTTCAGGTCATAATGCCAACGTGAACACTTCCTTTTGTCCTCAACCTATCCCCTTAATGTTAATGTTGCACCACTTGCGCGGCGGATAACCAAACTCGTCAAAGTGACGAGTTACATGTCTAGTTCTTCTTTCTTTCTGTATGATTTTTGTGTAACGCTTTTCTCCAAAACTCGCAAACATAACATTTTGGTAACTATCTTACCATATTGACATTTACGTAACGTCGTCAAGCGAAGCTTTTCATGACGTTTACAATTGCGCAACGTGACTTACGCGCGATTTAACGATTTTGTCGTATTTAACATAGCTCAACAACCAAATAACATTTCAACTTGAAACTTTGCAAAAGTTTAATTTATATCATGCGCTAACTTTCTGTTGAAAAAAAATTGCGTGTTATACACAAAGTTACGCGCGCACGCGCATTTAAAATTTCAAAATGCGCAAAATTAATTTATAATCAACTTTCTACGCGTTTCATGTCGTTTTAAGCATGTCAAAAATTCCCACGCGTGCGCACATTTTTACGTGTGCGGTGCGCACGTAGAATTGAAAACGTATTTTTTTCGCGTGATTTATGTTTTTCCAGCCTTTTCTAGTAATTTTACCAAATTTTAAACAATTTTGACTTAAAGATACGTCATACGAGCACATCGAATTGGCCAATTTGCGCGCGTTTTTTATGAAAAGGTTAAAAAATTCGTTTAAAATATGACTTTTTTTAAACAGTCGTAATTTTTAAACTAGACGGTCAAATTTTTGTGGATGACATTTTCTAGAAGTAGATGAGTTGTAGATATCGGATCAGGTATTAATATGGCTAACCGGACATTGTGACGTCATCGTATGGCCACGCGAATATAAAATTTATGATTTTTGTATCTTTTGTCATAGCTCATCACATTGAATAGAGCGCATCTCCACTTATCCGTTTTCCATTTTCACCCCGATTTTGATATTATGTAGGTCAATCAACTATCTTTCGCATGAGTTAAAAATATTTTAATTTTGTTGACGTCATCATGCCTAAAAATTTAAATCACGTGTGGCATCACTTTCATCTTTACAGTAAATTTTAATCTGTTATAGCTCGTAAGAATAAAATTTGATAATCACGATTAAAACTTTTTCTGGAAGCTATTGGATTGTAGATACGAAATTATGTAAAAATGTTGCCAATCGGATGTTGTGACGTCATCATATGGCCAGTTAAATAAAAAAGGTCATATTTTCATCTTTTGCGTCATAATTCATTACATTTAAAAGAGCGCGCATCAATATTTCACGTATTCAAATTTCTTCTACACGCTAATACGTTGTTGCTGAGATAATTTCCTTCCGGAATTGCTACCTTCCCGTTTCATTTTAAAACCGTCAACATGTTAAAAATTGCAATAAATAGCGGGTCCCGTAAGTTCACATATTCTACACTGTATGTGATATGGATACAGATTATACTGTGTATACTATATATGAATTTATATTTAGATAAAATTCAGCAATAACAACATATCATATTCTTCAGTTCAGGTCATAATGCCAACGTGAACACTTCCTTTTGTCCTCAACCTATCCCCTTAATGTTAATGTTGCACCACTTGCGCGGCGGATAACCAAACTCGTCAAAGTGACGAGTTACATGTCTAGTTGGTTATCCGCAACGAAGTTGCAGGATAACCTCTTGTGATTGTACGAAATCATCATCATCTTTTTCTTAATCTTCTTTCTTTCTGTATGATTTTTGTGTAACGCTTTTCTCTAAAACTTGCAAACATAACATTTTGTTAACTATGTTAACATTTTGACATTTATGTAACGTCGTCAAGCGAAGCTTTTCATGATGTTTACAATTGCGCAACGTGACGTACGCGTGATTTAACGATTTTCTCATATTTAACATATGTCGAAAACCAAATAACATTTTAAAGTGAAACTTTGCAAAAGTTTAATCTATATCATGCGCTAACTTTCTGTTGAAAAAAAATTGCGTGTTTTACACAAAGTTACGCGCGCATGCGCATTTAAAATTTCAAAATGCGCAAAATTAATTTCTAATCAACTTTCTACGCGTTTCATGTCGTTTTAAGCATGTCAAAAATTCCCACGCGTGCGCACATTTTTACGTGTGCGGTGCGCACGTAGCATTGAAAACGTATTTTTTTCACGTGATTTATGTTTTTCCAGCCTTTTCTAGTAATTTTACCAAATTTTAAACAATTTCGACTAAAAGATACGTCATACGAGCACGTCGAATTGGACAATTTGCGCGCGTTTTTTACGAAAAGGTTAAAAAATTTGTTTAAAATATGCCTTTTTTTAAACAGTCGTAATTTCTAAACTAGACGGTCAACTTTTTGTGGATGACATATTCTGGAAGTAGATGAGTTGTAGGTATCGGATCAGGTATTAATATGGCTAACCGGACATTGTGACGTCATCGTATGGCCACGCGAATATAAAATTTAGGATTTTTGTATCTTTCGTCATAGCTCATCACATTGAATAGAGCGCATCTTCACTTATTCGTTTTCCATTTTCACCCCCATTTTGATATTGTCTAGGTCAATCAATTATCTTTCGCATGAGTTAAAAATATTTTAATTTTTTTGACGTCATCATGCCTAAAAATTTAAATCACGTGTGGCATCAATTTCATCTTTACAGTAAATTTTAATCTGTTATAGCTCGTAAGAATAAAATGTGATAATCACGATTAAAACTTTTTCTGGAAGCTATTGGATTGTAGATACGAAATTATGTAAAAATGTTGCCCATCGGATGTTGTGACGTCATCATATGGCCAGTTAAATAAAAAAGGTCGTATTTTCATCTTTTGCGTCATAATTCATTACATTTAAAAGAGCGCGCATCAATATTTCACGTATTCAAATTTCTTCTACACGCTAATACGTTGTTGTTGAGATATTTTCCTTTCGGAATTTCTACCTTCGCGTTTCATTTTAAAACCGTCAACATGTTAAAAATTGCAATAAATAGCGGGTCCCGTAATTTCACCTATTCTACACTGTATGTCACTGTATGTGATATGGATACAGATTATACTGTGTATACTATATATGAATTTAAATAATAAAATTCAGCAATAACAACATATCATATTCTTCAGTTCAGGTCATAATGCCAACGTGAACACTTCCTTTTGTCCTCAACCTATCTCCTTAATGTTAATGTTGCACCACTTGCGCGGCGGATAACCAAACTCGTCAAAGTGACGAGTTACATGTCTAGTCTTAATCTTCTTTCTTTCTGTATGATTTTTGTGTAACGCTTTTCTCTAAAACTTGCAAACATAACATTTTGTTAACTATGTTAACATTTTGACATTTATGTAACGTCGTCAAGCGAAGCTTTTCATGATGTTTACAATTGCGCAACGTGACGTACGCGCGATTTAACGATTTTCTCGTATTTAACATATGTCGAAAACCAAATAACATTTTAAAGTGAAACTTTGCAAAAGTTTAATTTATATCATGCGCTAACTTTCTGTTGAAAAAAAATTGCGTGTTTTACACAAAGTTACGCGCGCACGCGCATTTAAAATTTCAAAATGCGCAAAATTAATTTATAATCAACTTTCTACGCGTTTCATGTCGTTTTAAGCATGTCAAAAATTCCCACGTGTGCGCACATTTTTACGTGTGCGGTGCGCACGTAGCATTGAAAACGTATTTTTTTCGCGTGATTTATGTTTTTCCAGCCTTTTCTAGTAATTTTACCAAATTTTAAACAATTTCGACTTAAAGATACGTCATACGAGCACGTCGAATTGGACAATTTGCGCGCGTTTTTTATGAAAAGGTTAAAAAATTCGTTTAAAATATGCCTTTTTTTAAACAGTTGTAATTTCTAAACTAGACGGTCAACTTTTTGTGGATGACATATTCTGGAAGTAGATGAGTTGTAGGTATCGGATCAGGTATTAATATGGCTAACCGGACATTGTGACGTCATCGTATGGCCACGCGAATATAAAATTTAGGATTTTTGTATCTTTCGTCATAGCTCATCACATTGAATAGAGCGCATCTCCACTTATTCGTTTTCCATTTTCACCCCGATTTTGATATTGTCTAGGTCAATCAACTATCTTTCGCATGAGTTAAAAATATTTTAATTTTTTTGACGTCATCATGCCTAAATATTTAAATCACGTGTGGCATCAATTTCATCTTTACAGTAAATTTTAATCTGTTATAGCTCGTAAGAATAAAATGTGATAATCACGATTAAAACTTTTTCTGGAAGCTATTGGATTGTAGATACGAAATTATGTAAAAATGTTGCCCATCGGATGTTGTGACGTCATCATATGGCCAGTTAAATAAAAAAGGTCGTATTTTCATCTTTTGCGTCATAATTCATTACATTTAAAAAAGCGCGCATCAATATTTCACGTATTCAAATTTCTTCTACACGCTAATACGTTGTTGCTGAGATAATTTCCTTTCGGAATTGCTACCTTCGCGTTTCATTTTAAAACCGTCAACATGTTAAAAATTGCAATAAAAAGCGGGTCCCGTAATTTCACCTATTCTACACTGTATGTCACTGAGCTGTATGTGATATGGATACAGATTATACTGTGTATACTATATATGAATTTAAATAATAAAATTCAGCAATAACAACATATCATATTCTTCAGTTCAGGTCATAATGCCAACGTGAACACTTCCTTTTGTCCTCAACCTATCTCCTTAATGTTAATGTTGCACCACTTGCGCGGCGGATAACCAAACTCGTCAAAGTGACGAGTTACATGTCTAGTTATATTAACATTGTGCATTCTTATACAGTAACTAATTTTTTGCAATCTAAATACAATCAAGGACATATTCTTATAATATAAACACATTCTGTTTTGACTTTGGATAACATCATTAACATATTAATAATAAAATGTGATTAAAGTTGGCCTTCTATAACGTATTGTTTTTAATTAGATTATTTTCAAAAATCATAATTTAATATTTGTTTAGTGAATTCTAGTACAAATGTTGATGATGAATAATTAAGTTTTAAATGACAATAAAAACAACGAAAGTCTGCAGCTTCTAATGGGAAGTTGTTATTGATGACTGTTAAAATACACAGCTTCCTGCTGCTCAAAACTATTTAAAAGACTTCATCAATTGTTTCATTCTTTAGACTTTAAATAGTTGTATTAAGGAATATTAATATATACAGGTAAAGCATTCACTTATTTTTTTCCATCCTATAATTTAATGCTATAACAATTCCTTTTAAAAACTTAACTATTAGCTAAATCCAATTCTAATACTAACTACTGAATATATATACTTTTTCGCAAATCAAAGACTATTCCCATATGTCACAATTCAGTTACTCATTTAGGCAACCAAAAGTATTTAGCAGAATTGCAGTACACATAGTTTTTGCAGGAATTTTATTCCATGAAACTAATAACTAAGTCTGTAGACTTGTTTTCAGATGGGGTCCTCCTGGTGGTGAATAGGGCAGTACACCGGGAGACGATCCCATACTCTTGATAAAAGAGTGTACTGCATTTTCTAATGTGCACATGAGCCATGTTGCACATAAGACCAACGGGTTGCACTATATATACCTACAAGTTGAAACACACAGAGAGTGCCGATGGGATTTGAACCATGGACCAAAGAAAACCTATGATCTTTCAATGTTCAGTGCACGAAACAGTTTTAGTATTAAGCACTGTCAATGCTCAAAGCACTATAATAGTTTTGTTGTTGTTATGCTACATATATGCATACTTGCATGAGTGTATAGCTGGTATATCATGTACATGCTAATTATTGAATACTCAGTTAAATACTATATTTTATTGTGTATGTAGCTAGATCAGTAGCCTAAATTGTGCATACAGGTGAACTATTGTATGCTTACATCATCCATTTCTCTTGATTTCGGACTTCATCCGTAGCATAAACAGTAAATAATATAAAAAACAATACTCAACAATCTAGACAACAGTTTAAAATTAAATTGAATCTAATAAACTATTTTTTTTGTATTTTGTTAAAATTTGAGATATTTCAAGATATGATCTAAACTACCTTATGTATTGGTCATACACATTATTTCTACAATTCTTTCAAATTATTATACAAAATAACAATTTTGATTGATTTTCTAATCAATATAATCAATCATTTGGATTAAAGATGATCATTGTTGATGAAGAGCCTCAAGCTTGTCACCTGCTATTTACATACAACTAATACATTATTTCTTAGTTTGAATAATTACTAATTGCTTACAGATTCTTGTTTGTTCAATTTCAAGCTTATATTCTAAACCATGGAGCAATATCATGATAATGTGATGATTTATCAGTGATAAATAACAGTGACAGGAACCATGTTTTAAGTTAAATTTTTTGAAGGAATCAAGGAATGTTAATCGGTACTTTAATAGATCAGTCTCTGTTATTTACATTTCAAAATTATTTTTACAGTTTTATTTTTTCTCTCTTCTTTAAAATCAGAGTCGTCCCAAACTAATGAAAATCCACCATCATCTAAAATGTTAATAAATAATAACCAACCAATCACATCGCAAGAGCCTGAGAAGACTTCACCAGAAACGGTTCACGCAAGAATGAACGGTACACATCCATCAGATGAATGGCCACCTCCGCCACCAGAATTGCATCTACAATTTGACGACCCAAAATCACCATTAATGTCGTCACCAAAATCGCCTAGCATACAAATACCAACACCACGTAAATTTAGTACTAGTCTTAAGCCAGGTAAAAACTATGCAAATTTGCTGTTTTGGTATTATACTATATAACTGTTTATTTATGAAATGCAGAGCTTAAAAAAATATTTTAAAAAGCAATTTTACAAATAATATTAGATACCTTTCGTAAAATTGACTACTGTATTCCATTTAGGATGTTTTATGGAAATTTACCTGCCAGCCTAGATCTTTTGTATAGTGTGAATATTTTGACTACAGGGAGACGGAATTAACCTCTCATATCTTGCATGTCTGTGTAAATTAAGCCTTTAAAGCACCGTTCCAATTAACACCTATACACAACTGGACACCCAATGCGCAACTGTAATATTTAGCTTTAACATTTAAAAGTAGGTCATGATATTCTACAATAATTTGGCCTAGATCATACAGTGACAAGGTATACAATATAGTAAATTGTGAGTAGACAATAAATGACACACAATAATACAAATATAAAGCCCCTTTCACACAGAGCTGTAAGACGGTAATATTGCGGTAATTCGCGAACGCCGGCTTATGTGTGAAAGGGTAAAAACCCCTTAATGCCGGCTTCCGTTAGACCGCCTCTGGACCTAGTAAAATTGCGGTAATATTACCGTCACGGTCGTAAGCCTGATCTGTGTGAAAGAGTCCACGATATAACGCCTGCTTACGCAGTGAAGCAAGGATAAATTCGGGACATTTTCCTTGATTGAGAAAGACTGTGGCAATTACTTTAGGCCAAATTATTAGATTATATCCATATATATATATTTTTAGGTTAGTTTATAAATAATACAATGGAAGAATACGGCCATAATAATAACAATATAACAGATGTTGGTCCAAAGATTATTTAACTTGCTGTAATGTACGTAAGCCTAGGCCCTAGTTAGCATAGTTCTAGCAGGAACATCCTCCGGTGCGCGCTCCCGGTGCTAGCTCATAACAGCTTCTGATAATTAAATTCGCGTCTATTTGTAGGCCTAATAGATTTTGTTTCTGTAAAATGGCAATCACGATCGGGCAGTTATTAGCACGGAGTGGTGTTGGGCAAAAATATAGGTTTTATGCATCGTAACCAATAAAACCAATAAAACTAAACGACGGACACACAAAACAACATCAGCAAACATGTGCGCGCATGGCATGTTTTGTCGCCGGCGGCGGACGAGGTGCCCGCCATTTTTTTTTCTCAAAAAGTGCGACTTCTATTTTATGAAGACAGTAATGTTTAAATTGCGCCTTTTCACTGTGGCCTTTCACACAGAAAACGGTAAAATTACCGTAATATTACCTTCTGTGTGAATGGGTTTAGACCGGCAATAACGCCGGCTTGCTTACCGCAATATTGCCAAAGTTCTGTGTGAAAAGGCCTTATGAAATATATTTTTAAAATAGTGCAATCATTTTTTTTAGGTTGACAGGAAAAATTGAAATACATTTGGTATTATATCAATTGATAAATTACATAGTTAAAGTTGTTATTATGTAGACATTTCTCTTCTAAAGCATGCTAGTGCATTCCAATTACGATATACCAACCTTACTCTCTAGGGTAGCATTCACAACATTCTTTCTTGGTTTATCAAAATATTAATAAATGGTTCCTTAATCTGGAAAAATAACCATTTAGCCTTTATGAATCCTCTTAGTATTCATTATTGACAAGTTTATCATATCGTAAAGAAGTGTGACATTACTACTTCTACTACTTGAAACTACTCCACTTTTTAAATTGTTGTTTGGATATATAGCTCTTTGGTCACCAGTGAAAACGAATGGCTCAACAAATGAAGGCAATGAAGAAAGGACTTTAAAAGTAGTGCCAGCAGTTTGGAGTCCTCAAGGAGATGTAACAAAACAGTTCAAGCCTGTGAAGGTAGAACTCACCCAGCCCAAGAAGGCAAGTGGACTTACCTGCTGCTATATTTAAACACTAGATGTTCTTCTTCATTCTCTCTTGTCATTCTGCTCTACTCTTTTGTGCATTTATTTCCATTATGCTTTTTTCCTCTGCTTGTTCTTTCATTTTCTATCTTTCCTTTTTATGTACTGCATTCATTCATTTTCCTCTTCTTTATCAGTCGTGCTCTTTCCTGCTTTTTGTGCTATTCCTTAATTCTGTTATTGTTTTCTCCTGATTGTTTTAGATACCTTCCATCTTGCTGTAATCTTTCTAACTCATTCTGTTTCTTCATGCTAATATTTGTGTTATCATTTCATTCCAAAATTTAATTTTCTGATGTATTATATAGTTATTGAGAACTATCAATTTGAATTTCAATAATGTTCTCAATTAATATCAAACACTTTTATAAATTCTTGTGGAGCAACCAATAATCCAAACTAAACATTTTAATTTCATAAAGTTTTTTACAATTAATGTCATTCTGTAGGTAAAATCTCCTGAGCCTCCACTCATATCGCCTGAGGAATCTGTACCAGTCGAGAAGGCTCCAAACACATTCACTAGCCCACCACCATTCAAACCGGCTTCCAGTGTCAGCAGCTCTCCCCCTTCCATAACCACACCGACACCCGTTGTATTTAGCCAGACGCCTGTTGTATTTAGCCCGACGCCTGTTGTATTCAGCCCGACACCAGTGACGTTTAGTCCGAAGCCTATATCTTTCACTCCAACACCAACTGTTCCTAGTCCGACACCAGTCATATTTCCCAAGATGCCTACACCTCCGACTACAACACCAGTACCTTTACAGAATGGAATTGTGCATAGCCCAACGAATGAAACAGTACAGGAGCCCACTAGTCCAAAACAGCAGATAACACAACAATTTGCTAGCCCAGGTAAAAATTCAACTGTTTATAGTTTGATAATTATTTCATGTTTTCCAATTTTTTTACAGAATATTTTAGTAACATTGATAATTAATGTAAAATAGCATTCTAGTCATTATTTATTTATTTTTTAATATCTATTAACATGATGAGGTCATCAGTATAACGAGTGTTATAAGTATTATGATTTGACAGCTATAAACTGATAATGCACACTAAAAGGATTCATACTAGGTATTAATTCGACTCAGTCATGCATATCCAAAATGGACCGATTACACGTTCAGTGGAATTTTATTGACCAATGAACATGCAATATGTACTAGTGACAGCCAATTAAATAAGTGCTTTTTTTTTCATTCAATATCGCGAATGTTCTAACAACATGAACTCGTGGGAGTGGTGATTTAAGGTGTCATTAATAGTAACATTAATGTTTTTAATTTCATTTCCGTGCCATACTATTTCTGACATATATTCTATGCGGAAGATATTACACATAATATAATTAGTGACACGCATTCCTTTACAGTCTTTGATTGCAACATGTTTACATGTTCGGTGGACATAAAATCAATGCTTGTATGTAGCAAATATATAACTTATTCAGGTGGTGCATTTTTTGGCACAAATCTTCAAATTGTTTTCTTAACTTTGCATACAGGATGTTTACTGTTAAACATCACAGCTGTAAGCTTTTGTAGATTACTACAAATTGGCATTGGTTTGTTTATCAAACCCGTATACAGTCATCATCATTTAGCCGTTTGTACATGTTGTGTCGTACACTGCAATGTTTTTACCTGTCCTGAATAATATTTATGGATTATTGTCATTGATATGGACGAACATTGAATAACGCGTAGAAAATTGAGTAACTATGAGAAAGGAAGATGTGATGAAACCAACTAAGTTTGGAGATAGTTGGGTTCCATTTTTTTACCTTGGTAAGATCAGAATATATTTTTGACTGAAATGGATGTAGTTGAGTTCTGTTTTGTTACCTTGGTAAGATCAGAATATATTTTTGACTGAAATGGATGTAGTTGAGTTCTGTTTTGTTACCTTGGTAAGATCAGAATATATTTTTGACTGAAATGGATGTAGTTGAGTTCTGTTTTGTTACCTTGGTAAGATCAGAATATATTTTTGACTGAAATGGATGTAGTTGAGTTCTGTTTTGTTACCTTGGTAAGATCAGAATATATTTTTGACTGAAATGGATGTTGTTGGGTTCTGTTTTGTTACCTTTTGACTGAAATGGATGAAGTTGGGTTTGGTTTTTTTACCTTAAAGATCAGAATATATTTTTGACTGAAATGGATGTAGTTGCGTTCTGTTTTTTGGCCTTGGTAAGATCTGAATTGTAAGTAATAAAGTCTTCAAATGTAAGGATAATTCAACACTAAATTGGAAATCTTAAGTCTATTACGTGCCTGCTTACCTGGATAAACCCGACAATAGCCCTTTTCCACGAAGTGCGAAACAAATACGAAAAGAAGAATTCTACCCGAATTCACCTCATAAAGAATGGTACATTCCGCTCTAGCGCCCTCTCGTGGGACCACTCCCACGTGTTACCGTCATCATTTCTTTTCGTACTGTCACGAAGACAAGACGAAGTTTGAGCGTTGCAATACGTCACAAACGAGGGAGAAATACAACCTTATCTGAAGCTAGCCGAGGCTAAGTTGACCTATTGATATACTATTTATATCTATTAGTATACATTGATTATTGATACGTTGGAAACCGTTGCCCTGTTTGGTTAATCTAACAGGGCAAAAATACCGTTAGACTAGAGAACTAGTTGTTGGATACGTTGCAAATCGTTGCCTCGTCTACGCACGAGGCAAAAATTTTTTCACATACCGGGACTGTTCACCGGCTTTGTGTAGCATTTATTAGAATCAGTCAGGCGTATCCACTGTTACATAGTACGTTAGATACTCTGTTAGGGTGTGTTTGTGTGCTTTGTTTAGGCCTTCTTCGTCATCATGCCAAAACAAGAATGCATCCAGTGCAGGGGCCCACGAGCAACACTTAAGTGGGACCGCCACATGCGGTGCGTTAGCTGCCGCACGTGCAGCCAGTCAGATCCGTGCGAAGTTTGCGTACGCTGGACGCCTGCTAAATTCGCATCGCTTCCACGTCCCGCGGGACGTGTTATTGAACAGAAAGCAGTTGCTATCGCACCTCAGGAGGAAGGCGCAACTGCAATGGACGTTCCGGCTGAGAACGTACCACGCGAGGAGGTGCCTGTTGTACTCGCAGCTCCCGCGCATGAGCCAGAGGCGGGTTCCGCGCCTGTTCCCGCTGCGGATACTGAGCTATCTCCAGCGGTTATTCAAGCCATCGCGGCAGCGGTGAGGGCTGCTCCACGGGACGAGCCCGCGGTGTTCCCTCAACCACGCCCTCCATATATTCCATATATTCCGGTGCCTCCACCTCAGACGCCACTGTCGTATTCTGAGGGACCCTCAATGGAGGAGGGATACACGAGCGACCGTACTATGCTCACGATCTCCGATGAGGAGAGAGCCGCGCAGTTGCGGAGGCCCGGCGAGGAGGGGCTACAGGCGCTGGTTAATAAGATTCTTCCGGCGGTATTGGAATATCTAGGCATCGAATACGCTTTTCGCGAACCGAAGCCAACCCCATCTACAAAGCGTTTCTCGACGTTTGGGGTACGTACGCCTCTCTGTAAGGTTACAACGTGCCCAGTCGTTCCTCTCGACCCGGAGCTGGTCGACCGCGTGGACGCTATCGCGCGCGAGACCAGTACGCGTAGACCGGCGCCGAACATTCTTTCATGCGCTTTTCCGGTACCTAGAGCTCAATTCGATAGGTACATTGTTGCGCCAGGCGTGCCTGATGCCGCCAAGGACCGGGTTCGGGAGGACCAAGGATTAGAAGCGGGAAAGACTACTTACCTTGCTCCGACGGCCGCGAAGACAGAAGATACGCTCCTCACGATCGATAGAGCGGCCCGCGAGACACTTCGAGTAACATCCGTCTCCGGCTACTTGCTGTCGTTTTTGGCCGATCCGGACCACCCGCGGGAGTTCGATACAGAGGTCATTGCGCTGCTGCAACAGATCACGGGGCTAATTGCCGACCAGCAGGCGTTTGTATCTTTAACTTCTGCCGCCGCGCGTCGTGTCAACGTACTACAAAGTACTGATATCGCGCCAGCGCATTATCGCAGGTTCACGGCTTCTGAGTCCCTCGGGGCTAAGGACTTGTTTTTTGGTAGTTTCGCCCAAAAAGAGGACAAATGGGCGCGCGAGAGGGAGGCCCGTCGGGAAACGCGCGCTCGTTTCCCACAGAAGCGTCGGGCTAGCCGCGGCCGCTCGGGTCCGTCCAGGCCACCTCCCCCTCTCCCAGCTCCGGTACCGCCGCAGTCGCGACCGCAGCCGTCGAATGTCCCACCGGCGCGGCCTGATACGCAGGCTTCTACATCTCGCGCGCGCACCCCATACGGCAACAACAGCTACCGATATGGCCGGACTGCACGAGGCAGGGCCGGACGGTCTGACGCTACCCAAAAAAGTGGTAGGCGTCCGGGTGCGTTTGCGCGCCGCCGGTGACGCGTTCGATGCGCCCGTCCCCCCGAGCGACGGGCAGGTGGGGGGTCGCCTAAGACGGTTCGCCCGAGTGTGGGAGACCCTGTCGGAGGACAGGTGGGTTCTCTCCACAATCAAAAACGGCTATTCCATCGAATTCACGAGCCCCCCGGTGAGCGGGGGCGCTCGGTCGACGAGGATTCCTCCAGAGCCACACATGAGACGTGCGCTCCTGGACGGCCTCTCCACCCTGCTCCAAAAAGGAGCAGTGGAGGAAATCGACGCTCGATGTACCGTCTCCGGGCACGAGTCCACCGTCTTCTTGACAGAAAAAAAGACAGGCGACTGGCGACCCATCCTAAATTTAAGGAGTCTAAACTAGCGGTTCATTCACCCCCAGAGGTTTCGGATGGAGACAATCTCATCCATCCTACTGGGTTTAAAACATGGAGACTGGGCAGCCTCGATAGACCTGAAAGATGCTTACTTTCACGTTCCTATCGCAGAGGCAGATCAACGTTGGCTACGTTTCAGAATCCTCGACCGTCTGTACCAATTCGTCGCCCTGCCGTTCGGCCTATCGACGGCTCCGCGCGTGTTTACACGCATAGTCAGAACGCTGGCGTCGTTCTTCCACAAACATGGCATAAGAGTGTTCATGTACCTCGACGATTGGTTGGTCGTGGCCCAGTCCAAGGACAGACTGATGAGCAGTCTACAATATGTCCTTCTCGTGACGGAACAGGCAGGTTTCATTGTCAATCGGGAGAAGTCGTGCCTGGTGCCGACACAATCTCCGTTATACCTCGGAGCACAGATAAATCTCGTTACGGGCTTGGCATCTCCATCCCAACAACGCATCGCGTCTGCAATGAGTGCAGTACGCAATCTAATATCTGCTCATGCTCCGACGGCTTACGAATGGCTCAGAGCACTGGGTTGTCTGGCCAGTTTCGTTGCCTTAGTTCCGTATTGCCGGCTGCGTATGAGACCTTTACAGCTGCATCTGCTGGCTCATTTCCGACCGCACTTAGACTCCCTACACAAAGTGGTCCTGTCGAATACATTCATTCAGACGCATCTCGAATGGTGGCTGGTGGAAGGCAGGTTGACTGTGGGAATGCCAATTCAAAAATCTCTGCCGGACGTCCGTATAGAGACGGACGCTTCCGAGACAGGCTGGGGCGGTTGCTCCAAGGCACTTCGCGCCTCCGGCCTTTGGACGGCCGAGGAGGCGCGATCCCACATCAACCTCCTAGAACTCTGGGCAGTCGAAAGGACCTTGAAGGCCCTTCGACATCACGTGGCCGGTCGTCACGTCCTTATCCATTCCGACAACTCAACAGTGGTAGCATATATAAATCGTCAAGGAGGCACGAAGTCCCCGACGTTATGCTACCACCTGTGGACACTGATGTTGTGGTGCATAGACAACAACATCATGCTCTCGGCTGCCCACATTGCGGGCAGCCTCAATGTTGTTGCGGACGCTTTGTCCCGACAAACACTATGTCCTACGGAATGGCGCCTTCTACCCAGCATCGCCGCACTGATATTCGACCACTTCGGGCGGCCTCACATAGATCTGTTTGCGACGTCAGACAACACGCAGCTCCCGACCTTTTGCACACGGTTCCGGGATGCACGTGCGTGGGCGGTGGATGCCCTGTCCATACATTGGGACGGACTATGGGCGTATGCATTCCCACCAATATCACTGATTCCAAATGTTCTGACGCGCATTCAGCGCCATCCTTGCCGGGTCCTCCTGATCGCCCCGGGTTGGGCTCGACAAGCGTGGTATCCACTGCTTCTCGACCTGCTCTACGATCATCCCCTGCGTCTTCCAGATCGCGAGGATCTGCTGACGCAGGGCCGAGCTCTGTTCCCATTGCGGAACTTACAATCCCTGCGCCTGATTGTATGGCCATTGTCAGGGATCAGCTCCGAGACTCAGGCATTCCAGATGGCCCTGCCGCCCTCGCGGCGAAATCTCGTCGGGAATCTACTCTTACCGTCTACAATAGCCGACTAAAACATTTCTTTACATGGTGCAGGCGACAACAGGTAGAGCCGGGGTCGATCACCCTCGGACAAGTTTGCGCCTTCCTGCATTACCTGTTCGAGTCAGGTCTTCAGGTCCGCACCATTTCGGGCTATAGATCCGCCATTGGCGCGATCACGCCAACACTTAAAGACGGTTCCTCTATATCGGCATCTCCCGTTATCACTCAACTGATACGGGGAATGTTCAGAGAACGACCTCCAGTCAAGGTCTTGATTCCTCGATGGGATGTTAACGTCGTCCTAGCCGCACTTACACGCCCGCCATTTGAGCCTATGAGTAAGGCTACTCTGTATAATGTCTCGCTGAAAACGGCGTTCTTGCTTGCTTTAGCATCATGCAAACGCCGAGGCGAGTTGCACGCTCTCTCCTTGGAACCAGGTCATGTTAGGTTTGAGCGGGCCGGCGTGAGGCTAGTGTTTAGGAAAGATTTCCTTGCCAAGACACAGACGTTAAAATTTTCGCCGCCTGCTGTGTTCGTTCCCACCATCACATCTTTTTCATCGGCAGACGGAGATAAGCTTTGGTGCCCAGTCAGGGCTCTTAAGTGGTATATCCACCGCACTAAGACGATTAGAGACGGAGTGTCTCACCTCTTCGTCGCTTCTGTTCCTCCATACCGCGCGGCCGCTAAGGCAACAATAGCGAGATGGGTCGTTGCGACTATTAAAGACGCGTACACTTCTTCAGACACACCGCCACCGGCACATATGCACCAAGTGCGCGCGGTTTCCACTTCGTGGGCGTTGTTCTCGGGCGTCCCTGTAGCTGACATCATGGAAGCGGCGTGGTGGCGAACACAGTCGAAATTCACCTCACACTACCTGTCGGACATCTCCGCTAACGTGGCACCAGTGGCAACGGCGATACTAAAGCCTCGACTATAGGTATGTATAAGTCAATTTTCTAACTTGTCACCCGCCGCCGACTAGATTCCTAGTCCGGTGCTACACTGGCTATTGTCGGGTTTATCCAGGTAAGCAGGCACGTAATAGACTACACAAACCAGAAATGGTGTTGGTAGTCTATAAGTGCTGCTTACCTGGATAAACACCCGCCCGCCGTCCCCTCAGACAAGAGGTCTTGAGAAATGATGACGGTAACACGTGGGAGTGGTCCCACGAGAGGGCGCTAGAGCGGAATGTACCATTCTTTATGAGGTGAATTCGGGTAGAATTCTTCTTTTCGTATTTGTTTCGCACTTCGTGGAAAAGGGCTATTGTCGGGTTTATCCAGGTAAGCAGCACTTATAGACTACCAACACCATTTCTGGTTTGTGTAATTAAAGTGCTTTTAGTAGTTAAGGCTAAGGATCACATGATCAAATTGCTTAGCAACGAAATATAGGAATATATTGTGTGTATAAGTGTTTCTATCATTTTTTAGATTAAATTTACATTTAAGTTATAATTAATTAGTTTAATTTAAATTTTATATTAATAAATTTATTTGTAATTAATGTCAGTATTTGTACATTACTTCAGTCTAACATTCTGAACTTGGTGCATGGCGAGAGTGATGATACATTCAGACCTTTTATGTGAAATATATTAATCTTATTATCACTTGCAAAGTTGATTCAATTTCAACATCACGCACTGTGACTATAAATACAGAATATTTAGTATACTAATTTTTCACTAATGTATTGTACATTATGCATACTCGGGATGTGTTATTCAATCTGTCATTCATATTATTATTAGTAGATTTAGGAGGGTATGTACAGGTATGATATTATTATTATTATACATATTGTACAAATTGTTAATGTGTTCAGGTAATTGTATTTATATAACAAAATAATTTCATATTGAATCATTATGAATGAAGTACCACATACTCCGTAAACTAATTCTAATTTTATTATATTTTATTTATAGATTTTACTTTATTATGTATATTAATCAAGAGGCTACCCCATATAAATAAATAATACAAAAATAATAAATAATTTTATTTTAATTTAAAAAAAAATTAATTTGAGAAATATACAATTATATAATTGCTTGAAATATCTTTTCATTTTTTGAATAACTTCATGAAATTAAAGATCTAATAAATATTTTCTTTTTTTACGATGTAGTATTTAATTTCATATTTCCCATGTTTGAAAGTTTTAATTAATTTAGATAGTACAGTAATAGAATATTGATATATATATATATGCATTTGCTAATACATTTTACAGTTAAGTCTCGTCCTCAACAAGGTCCTCCAAGACGTTCATCAAATCCGAGTGTGAACCGTTCGCAGCAAGCTGTTGGGAAAGTGGCACTGATTAGTGGTGAGACCCATGTTTGCCGTTACAATGTGTTAACTTGCCTTGAATTAATGCAGTGCATGCAACAAACACAAATATTAATCAAAAATAATACAAAATTGCAAAATACAGTCAACTCTCTCGATATTGGACCCTGTGGGGCTTGCCCAAAATGCATGAATGAATGGCAGGTTTTCTAAATAGAATTTTAATAGTACAGTAAAGGCAATCTAACAACAAGATGCTAAGCTCCAGGGATCAAATGGTTTATCTGTGGCTGCAACACAATCAGTTCCACGCCCCTTAAAAGACACCTCGCCATTCGGAGAATAATGTACATAGTAGTGTACTGTTGGTATTTGTCGAAGCCAGATTTGTTTTAATGGAAAAAATTATGTTGGTACCTTTTAGACTGCAAGAAAAGTCTGATTTTGAGTTTCTGGTTTTCAGGACATTTTCAGTAGTATTTCACTATTGTATATTTGGGTCATTCTTCAGTGTCTAAAATCGTGTCCCGATACTTTGGTGGGATGGAGACTGAAAATTCCTCATTAAAAAATAAAAATTCTTGACTTAAATCATAATCAACATTATTGTAAATATAATTAATTACATAAAACAAAGATAATTACATTGATATTGTTAATTTTTATAAAATGTTTCAGGCAACCCCCTAAAATCCTATGTCCCGATCGTACATCTTCAATTTTATGATCGCCGTATATATTTGATAACAGGACTTTTGTTATCGAAAATATTGTAAAAAGTTAGTTAATCATGATTTCATGCGATTATATTCTTCGAAATACATCTCTACATACATTAAATCTCAAACTTTAAAGTTTTTGTTTGGAAAAAGCTTGTCCCGCAGTTTTGTGTCATTTCCGTCACATAATTTAAATGTGCCGTCTACAGTTTAATGAATGGCGGGGAAAAAAATTTACTGTGCGTTGTAAACATACGAAGATATTGAAATAAAACTAGCCGCACATCATTTTCAATAAAAGAGGAAAAAAGCTAATAAAACGAGGTTTTAGAAAAATTACAGTTGCGTACCTTTATTGAATGTCATATCCGAACGGTATAGAACTCATTAAATAATTATAATTTCTGGTTTTTTTCAACTGGAAGTACAAGTTATTCATGGTATCCAGAAGTATGCAATCCGTCTCCGCTGTCAGACATGCCTACGATGTGATCCTAGGCTGTCCAATGTTAAATACATCATCTCTGTCACGGTCAGCTCCGTCACATTTCCCAATGTTTCGTTGTGACGGAGATGACGGCCCATGACGGATATGACTTTTTGTTATTGCCAGGGCCTTTTTTTGTTTTATTATGTTATTACATTGTATATCTATGTGACTATGGTCAATAAACATAATCAAATCATATCTTAAAATCATCTCGGTCACATGATTTTTTAAGTTCGTCATATCCGTCACGGTTTCATCTCCGTCACATGGATATTTTATCCTTTTAAATCCTAAGATATTTAAGTAATGAACGCAATTATGTGGTATATTGAAATATAAACAATATTCTTCTACTATGTCAATGGATAGTAATATTAGTTCAACAGAATTTTGTAAAACATCAGTGACAGTCATACTATTTTCTGAAAATTATTATTTTTTGGAATAGTAAATGGTTTTGAACGTATAACATCATACTAATAAATGTTAAAACAATCAATTTTTTGATGAATAGAGACAAAAATAATATATAGTATCAAAGAATTAATAATGGAAATAATTTTATAATTCCTAAACCGTTATTTTTTCTATCTTTGTATATTCCATAAATGTGACGGAAATGACAGTAACATAGAACCATGTATTTATAAATACGAATAAAATACGAAATATATAATAAAGATTGCGCCAAACATACGCTTGCCATGTAATACATGTTCATTTATCTGAATAAACTTTTAAAATTTAAAAAATGCAAATTTTAAAATTGATTTTTTATAAACCTGAAATTAGACACTTACTGAAGAATGACCCTCTTGTACAATATATTTATTATGGGACATTTGTCAATCAATGCCTCTTTGAATAATAATATACAATACATCATTTCTGTTGCATAGTATGTAATGTATGAAATAGTTTTCAACTTTTTAAAATTTTACTCTTAATTTTCTTATATAATAGAATTCTAAATATCTGCACAATATGCATCACATGAATCTTCTGTGTTCAATGATATAGGAATTAATGCTGTGCAAAAGTTGTGCTGCTCTGTGGTATTAGTAACAAATTGTTATACTTTTTCTTAAATTACAATTTTTAATTCAGATCCATCTGATCAGACTAAGTTGGAATTAGTGCAATTGCATGAAGTTGGAGGAAATGTGGTACATCGGGACCGTAACATCCATGTTGCACCCCAAGTTCAAGTAATTACAGGTAGGACTTAATTAATCTTCTATGAATATACTTCTTTTTATTACTATTGTACACAGTTCAAGACTATTAGGCAACGCCCAAACTTTCCACAAAAGTTAATATAGTATTTGGAAAAATGTATTTATTAACACACCCGAGTAGATTCTTACCATTTGATTGGAGGATGGGTTGTATGACATTCAATAACTAACTCCATTGAACTCTTACGTCATCTAGGGTGTAATTTTGTTATATGCCCGTTGAATTTTGTTGTATGAACATTCATTTTTGTTGCAATGAGCAACAATAATACACAAAAGACGAGGCTGTTGACTCTCGTTAAAAATAGGGGTGTTATAAAATAAATAATGAATGTTTATTATTGAGCAAAGAACAAATAATTTAATTTTGGTGAAAGATAAAATGTTGAATTTCACCTCATAAATTTATTTGTACCATTGCAACATTCATTTATTTATGAAACATGCATATTTTGCAATACAAATCATATGATTGTTTACACGTTTCTATTTATATGGATTAAATTCTTTGTAACCATGATTTATATAGCTAATATTTTGAATAATATTATGATTGAGATATTTTCAGTTTATTTTAAGTATATCGTAAGTTGAATAACCGCAATACAAGCATCACTTATTGATGTTTACTACGTAACAAACTATTAATAAAATGGATGTTGTGTCAAGGGAATTATAGTGACAGTAGTTACAAGCCAGTTGATGTATATAATCCTTGTTACCACACTACCTAAAAGAAATTGATATGCCATCAGTGTAATTCTCAATAAAATTGCAACTGGATATAAAATAATAAGTGATATTCTTCAATTGTCAAACATTTGTCAACATTTATAGCTTGCTAGTTCCAAAGATGATTGTTTTGTAACTAACATTGCAGTGAAGACACAGAGATGCAGTCGCAGATGCATTTAATTATAAAACAGTGTCTGCCTCATATTTTTACATTATTATTTAGACTACTTATGTTTATAGAAGTTTTTATATTTTTTAATTTAATGCCATATTCAATTTCATTTGTGTCATAGTTATTGAAATCACAATTAGAAAACTAGATTTGAACTCGTCACTACGGACGAGTTAGGTTATCCGCAGCGCAAACGCCACGTGCACGTCATACCGTGCACGTCATACGTTAGAATATTGCGCACAGAAAAACGATTATGCCATTGAAAAAATGTTTGTGCGCTCTATTTTGTGTCATGTCTAAGTATATACAGTATAACACTGTATACATACTACATACAGTGCAGAATAGGTGAAAATAAGTGACCAAAGTTATTGACGCTTTTGGACATGATGACATCACAAAAAAAAAAATGTTAAATCATGCGAAAGATAATTGATTGACCTAGACAATATAAAAACATGGGGGAAAATGAAATATGGATAAGTGGAGATGCGCTCTATTAAATGATTAAATGTGATGAGCTATGACGAAAGAGACAAAAATCCTCTATTTTATTTTCGAGTGGCCATACGATGACGTCACAATATTAGCCATATCAATGCATGATTCGATATCTACAATTCATCTACTTTCAGAATATGTAATAAAAAATAAAATTCACCCTGTAGTTTAGAATCTATGACTGTTTAAAAAAAGGCATAATTTTGACGAATTGTTGAACTTTTTCATCAAAAACGCGCGCAAATTATCCAATTCCATGTGCTCGTATGATGTGATTTTAAGTCAAAATTGTTTAAAAATTGGTAAAATTACTAGAAAAGGCTGGAAAAACATAAATCACGCAAAAAAAAGATGTTCGTTACCGCTACGTGCGCACCACGCGCGTAAAAATTTGCGTGTGTGTGGGAATTTTTGAAATGCTCAAAATGACATGAAACGCGTAGAAAGTTGATTAGAAGTTGATTTTTCGCAATTTAGAAATTTTAAACGCGCGTTACTTTTTGTGCAAAAATGCCATTTTTAATCCATAGAAAGTTTGCCCTTGATATGACTTAAATGTTCACTAAGTGTCATTACAAAATGACTTTTGGTTTGTAGTCTATATTAAATACACGCGTAACTTACGCCTGCGCGACTCTAAAGTAAAAAAACGAACGGTCCTGCACTTCTACAGATAGAGGTCAATCTTCTGACAAAGTTATACAATGTAATGTTGATAAGAATTTGAGATACACGTGACACAAAATTCTGGGAAAGAAGCCAAGTGCGGATAACCAATAATTCCAAACAAATGTTTTAAAAACCAATTAAATATACATAATATTAATGGAAGGTTAAAAAACATTTATTTATTTGTTGATTGATCTTATTTTTAATAACATTTTTATTATTTTACAGATAAAAGTAAAATACCAAAAGGTGCTATCTATCAAAAACAAATCATAGAGGGCGACGTTGTACATTATGATACTTACTACCCTGTAAAGGAGACAACAAGAACGTCACGAACCGTCCACCAAGAGAAGCCAGAATATTCTGGTATTGGACCCAGAGATGAAAGTGGCTTACCAGTAGGACTGCGACAGGTATTTTATTTATATTCAAAAATAGCTGTTTTTGTTGAATTTAGCATAACAGTTAAATTAATTCACAAATTCATTTTAAAGGTCAATTCCACTTTTTTAACATCTTTTGTTTATTATATTGAATATGCGACCATATTGATAATTTATTCATTTTGCATACAATTTGAATTTCTATCAATATGGTAGACATTATTATAGTTTACAGTATTGGTATATTTAATTTTCATTCTCTTAGCTAATTAGCTTCAGGATTTTAGAAGGCAAAACAGTAAACTCCATCTAAAGTGCCACTACATTGGCAATTAACAAATCATTTATTTTTAAACTTTATTTAAAAAATTAAATATCCATCAATTTTTATTATTTATTATGCAAATTTGGACACAGCAAAAGGTAAACTATGCAATATTTATTGACTTTTAATTTATATATACCGGTACTATAATTCATATTTCAATAATTAAATTTAATTCTTAATTTGAGACAAAATAGAACTAAAATGAAGTTTAATTGGAAAATAATGACTTCAATATACTTTCATTGCAAAAGTTTTAGAATTTGATAAAGTATTTAATAGAAATATTCATTTATGATATTGTATTATTCCTATATGATATAATTTTATTCACATTTATTTTTCAGTATCTTTGCAAATTCTTACTCATTAATTGTGATAAAAACATTACATAACATTAACATTGTATAATTCTATAATAATAATATAATAAAAAAAAATCTGAATAGAAATTTCTTTAATTATAAAGTTTGTTAACTTCTTCTTTTTTTCTGTAGCATGTAAAGGATGAGAATCGAAGCGACTGGTACAGACAAATGTACAAATCTATACATAAGATGGATAAGCCAGAGGGTATGTGTTCATTGATTGTCTTGAACGATAAAAAAATCAGTTATTCTTAACCGACTGTTTCAAAAGATTACAACTATCGGCAATTTCAAAGAGCAATTCAATTACCAGCAAAATACATTTCCAATTTAAGTGGAATGATTTTGTTTTAGTTCATTTCGTTCTTTTCTTGTAGTTTGCCATCTTATTCCCAGTAGCCGTTGTCTCTTGTTTATTATAAGATTTATTTTCCTATAGGATCAATAATACATTTGATATTCTGTAACCTGAAGGCTTGCTTTTAAACTCTTCAACTTCCATGAACTATTCTGTAGCCTCATCTTGTAATTATTCCCAGTACTATTAAATGTATAAACTTTACTATTATTTGCTGTGAATGCAATAGGCCCACGGCAGAAATGTATGTTGTGTTGAAATATTAAATAATATCAGTATAGTCATACAGAAACTATTTCAGTGACCCAGGTTCATAGGTATGGTATGCATGGTAAAAAGAAATACTAACTAATGAAATTAAAATTATGCATCATCTATTTTGTGTCGGCTGAGCAGGATAAAGCAGCAATAGCCTTCACTTTCTTGAGGGAGAGCTATAATAATGCACCAACATTTGTGGTGGTTAAGGCAGGGGTTCCACAAACCAATGATATACAATCAGCACATGTTCAACTTCTCGTCCATTGTTCTGGAGACAATCTTCTCAGATAAGGACATCTGGCTCGTGTGCACTTTCAAGAACCCAGTTCACCTTTCAGAAGGGTACTGTAGGGGTTACCCTGGTGGACTGGTCCATTCAGCCCCTGTCCTTGTGGACAGATGAACGGTGGCTTTTTGGTGGCAGCACTTGACACGAAGAGACCTTTGTTAGTTATTGTGTAGTCCACACCTGTACGCCTCAATTTAGCCCAGTTGGGCTGCAAGCCACAGCTTATTATTCTCCCACATTTATATCTAAACTTTTGTATCAAGACAGAATATTTGTAATTCTAAAAATGACATTGTTGTAAACTTACGAACCACAAGCAAAACATAAAACCATTTCCTTGGAACAAATATGAATTAATTTACTGATACACACATTTACAATTTCCCATTTAATTTAAATTTATATCCAAAGATCTGCTCTTAATCTTTAATGTTGTAAATAAACCTCAATATTCAACAAATATATGAAATGAAGCTGTAAAATATTGTGATTAAATTCCATTCTGCTCTTGTCAAAATACATTACTTTGTACATCTTTATTATTATGTTATTCCTATCATCAATTTTACTGCATCTAAATTTTAATAGAATTTTTGTAATGTAATGATACCAACACTCTAACACTCTAATTTTCTCTGATTCATCTACAGAAGAAGACAATAAGTACATGAGATTTTTAAGAGGTTAATAACATATTAGTTTATAGTTCTAATTGTACACCTGTACTTTATGCATGCTTAATATTCTGCATGTTACTCAACAAAACAACATTGTTTATATCTAAAGCCCAAGCGTTGTACCACGAGGCCTGACGAGTTGTCTAGTCGGTAAAAAATTTAACACTTTTGGTGTTCTTCCGATGACCTAAAACTATGCCCGACGCTGTCTCAAGACGACATGTTTTGGCTGGATTCAACTCGGACAGCACTGACCAGTCAAGACGTTTCGTCGGGAACCGTTGTACAACGCAGTCGAAGTTGGCCTTAATGCAGTCAGCTCTATCAAACACTTGGACATCATTGGTCTGTCTGGAGTTTGAGTTGGTTTGCAACAAAATGATGGTTACTAAAACTTAAAATTAAACAGATTTAGTACATTTTTCAGTTTAAGCTTTTTTCACAATCTTTACCCTCCATTTTTCAGTTTAAGCATTTTCTGACAATTTTTTTTTCAGAGGCATGATATTTTTAAATTTTGTTTTAATAAATTATTCATAGCATGTTTATGATTAAGTTAAGTTAATATTGCCACTTTTTATCGTATCTTATCCTTGTAAGTTCTTTTTTATGTGCATCATGTATGCAACCAGATACAACTGAATGTGAAGAAAGTATTTCGTTCATTGTAAAGCATGCACATTTTGTATGTTATAAAGTATTTAGCAGATAAAATGAATAACAGTGTACTCGTAATTACCCTATTTATTACATATTATTACATTGTTTTCCACAGAATGTGACCCGTATAGTCCTACATACAGTTTCCCTGATGATAGGAAAAGTGAAGATGGTAAGATTTTATATTGTTTTTTGTACTCTCTAATAAGGCACCTGCTCTGTTTGAACATGAATTTAATCAACTTATTTATCTCAGGGTATGCTTTAAGAATCTATGTATTTAAATTATTAACAACTAATTACAATTAGATCTAATAATTAACCCAAAAGCTATATGTTAAATTGTGGCCCTTCAGCACGAATACATACGGCCTTACCACATTGAAATACCGGTTTTCGTCAGATCAGACCATCTGGGAATATCGGGATGCTGTATATAGAGCTGGTCCTATTAGGCATTTGAAATCAGCACTGCCCACTCTTATGGCAGCCTAATAGTATCTGCCTCAGAGGTATTAGCTTATGCCTCCCTGGCCTCTCCTCTGATCAAGGTGAGCACTGGAAAGAGAGAAGCCTTAACTGACATTGTCGTTTGCAATAGACGTCTGCCAATAATAAGCATGAATAAAATGTGCATTCTGTGGAATGCAGTAGTTTTCAAAAAAGAAACATTCCAAATAAATAAATAATGTAAAAAATAGAGCCTTTCTCCAGCTATGCAGAAAAGACTGTGTTTTTATTCTTAAGCATAAAATAATATGTTATAGATTTGCATTTCTAGATTTGACAACATATTAGATGATACTGCCCTCATAGTTGAGAATGTACTGTGTGAATTAATATCGGTGTGCTTTATCTTACTAAACCTCCATTGATGATTAAGCCTTTTAACTAAAATGGGTGTCTAGTATCAGAAAATGGTATAAATATGGTATATTAACATCTGAGTAAAATCTAAACATATTTTGTTGCCAAATTTTACACCTAGGTCATAGGGTTACTAGATGGAAGCACAGCATAATATTTTGCAATTTACTAATAAAACTGACATTTTTTGTAAAGAAATTCTTGTTATTATTAATACAGCAAACTACTAATTTTATATATTTCTTAACTCTTTTCACTGTAACTAACATGGATTTCAGAAATTGTACAGACATTAGATTTATTTATACCAATGGAAATGAAATCATCTTCCACTACCAATACTACTCCTACTAATCAGTTATCTTCTCTTAATAAAGGTGAGACACTAACATGTACTGACACTACTATATTTAGCTTTGATTTAGTGTTAATGATAGCTTAGTAAGTTATAATTTTACATTTGAAAGTTTATCGCATAAGCATGTGATAATGTTTGTATAAGTTAACCCAAGATACAACAATTTATAATCATACAGACTTTTAATCAAAATCAATAATAGATAAAAGGAATTTTTGCTTGTTTTATATATTTTTTATCATCTTAATAAGGTATCGGCAATAACATAATTATTGTAATAGTTGTCGTCGTCGACGCCATCGTCATATACACATACGCAATAAATTTATCTTTAATAATATTTGTTTGTGGTTGTTAAATTCAATTTGATACCAATTTTCTTACAGGAGAAGTGGTAATGAGACGTACTACGAAAGTCAACCCATCAGAAAGAGCGGATGCACAAAAAAAGAGGTACTCCGATGGCATATACCTACAGTATTTATCTAAGAAAGGGTAACATTTTGATTTTATCTCCCCTCCTTTTCTGGAAGCTTGCTGCAGTATCCGTGGCTGATTGCTATAAAATTGGGTCAACATTTAGAAGGGTGATGTTTGGCTTACTCAACTCATGATATTTACAATCAAGCCAGAAATATTGATTTGCCTGCTTTCAAATATTTGTTTTTCTGAAGCTTAGTATAACTGACATGTAATCCATGCTGTATACAGGTATTATTGAAACCTGTACATTGGTATTGTATGATATTATACTATACTTTATAACGAAATGAATACAGAGTGAACGTTGTTTTGGATTGGTCAATTGATTTGTAGATCACAGGTCAAGTTTTTAGTTGTATTAGGTCATCATGTTTCATAGAAAAACCTGATTACAATGTAAAAGGGTAGAGCATGAAGAATTTTAGATATAGGTCATTAATTTTACAGTGTTGTGATGCTTCTAAGGTAAAACATGAAACAAGTAATACAATCGCAATAATTTATTAGCATTGTAAACATATTTTCACAAATATCATGAGTTTTTTAAACCTTTACATTGACTCTTTGGAATACATTGCTTTGATGTAAAACCTCTGTCTGGTGGCAGTCTGTGGTCTTGTATGTATAAATATTACAAATATTTTAAGTTAAATATTAAGTTTAATATATAACTTAAAGCAGAGCATTGGTTGGTTACTATGTTAACCAATAAGATTAAATATTTTTTAAGATGAGGGAGGATGTTGAGGTCGAGGTGCCCATATGACAAACAGTGATTCACTACCTAAATTATAGTAAATCACACAGTAACCATGCTTCTAAATTAAACATAGAAAAGATGATTGATTTAGTGCTACTTTTCTAAATGCATGAAATTTCATTCAATATGATATATTGGCATGCTACATTTTACTGTTTATCACATCATTCCGTGTACTGTAAATGTTTTCTTATAATGTATCTTATTTGCTTTTGGAAATTGCAATAATAAACTGCAATACTAGAAACTGACTATAACATTAACAAGAGCATTATCAACCTTAAGACATTACATTCATCATTAAATACAGTATATGTCATTCTTTTATTCAATTCCATTTTGAACAAAAGATTTGCATTCATATAATTAGTTAATATTTTAAAATATTTTATTTTTTGTGAAGTAATGTACAAATAGATGCAAAGAACACAATAGACAGATACCAACAACAGCCTGGAAGTATACTTAACTATGTGCCTGGAAAATCATCCCTGTCTGAACGTGAGCGAAAGCATGTAAGTGAGCTGTGCATTGATTAATGAGAAGGTTGTAAGTGCAGTCCTTGTTGCAAACACTATGAGACACTAAATGTTAAGTGGTTATTTGTGAAGAAATTACAGAATGGTTCACTTAGTGCATAATCAAGTTTAGAAAACTGAGTAATAGAGTAATTTTTAGCCTCCTTAATAAATTTAGAGATTTTCCATTGCAACAGTATCTCATGATGTTTGTTTATAATATTTAAAATTGATTATTTTATAGCATCGCTTATTGTATATTGTTTGTTTTTTATACATTTTAAATTAATTTTTAAATTTGTCCTTAATGTTTTAGCACAGAAAGTGTCACTCAGTATAAAGACAGAATAAATAAATAAATCCCAAGCAATTCAGTTTTTTTTTCTGATATTTTAAATAAAAAATAAATAAATAAAACGAATACAGCATATCAATTATATTTATAATGATTAATACCAATACCAATCCTATAGTTTTAGGTTTAAGTTTTGACCCCCCACACTACCAACATTTTGTTCATGATGACCATGTAATTGGCCTTAAGCTCTGTCTACACTATCAAACTTTACTATGTGACAAAATAATGTTATGTGCCCATATATGAACATGATGATGTCATATGACTACCATATTTTGGCATATGACTACCATATTTGGGCACATCAGATTTTTTTTGTCAAACTAGAGTGTAGACAGAGCTTTACAACAAGATTATTTCATTTCCAACTTTTGGAAATTGTTTTAAATACTAATATAATAATTTTATTTTATTCATTTTAGTCACTAGCACAAGAGCAATTCAATCCACCTCCAGAAGACACACAACCCAAGTTAGTATTTTGAACTTAATTTTTCCAACGAAAAACACATTTTGGCTGGAAAATGAATTTAGAGCAAATTATTGTAACAATGACAATAAATGACAATATAATTTATAGCGAGTCAAATGGCTGAGTGGTTAGATTCAAGGACAATTCGGCCCTGAGACGATTCGGCCCAGGACTTTTAGTGGGCTGAAACGTCTCACTTTAGACCAAATTCATATTCATTTTTTTGGTATTTATCCAGTTTTTAAAGGTGTTTAACAATCCGTATTTATTGATATTGACAATCTTGATATAATATATATAAAAAATTACTAAAAAAACTTAATTTTATATTCAATTTATTACTTCGAAAACCCTGTTTATTTCGTGCATTCGCCAAGCGACCACCAACAAAGGGCGTACCTTGTTTACATCGTTCGCGTGACTAAGAAAATTAGTATTTTCGACAATGTTTTCAAAAGGTTTGCTTTATTGCATCTTTATCCCTAGTAGTACTACCCCATAGTCTCTCTGAAAATAAAGTTTGGGGAAAAAAGCTTATTTTATGCTTATAAATGCATATCAAAGCTGATAAATTTAAGTGTGCCGAATCGTCTCAGGGCCGAATTGTCCCGGGCCGAATAGTCCTGGGCCGAATTGTCCCAGGGCCGAATTGTCCCAGGGCCGAATTGTCCCAGGGCCAAATCGTCCCGGGCCGAATCGTCTCAGGGCCGAATCGTCCCGTTACCAGTGATTAAGGCAGGTGCGCTGTTTACCATATCTACAGGGCCAACAATAATCGGCATGGGCTCAAGGCCCACTCGCTGCTAGTTCTAGTGATGGAACAAGTCTTCTCAGATAAGGACTATAAACCATAGGTCCTGTATTAGGACCACTATCTGATAGGACAGTGATTAATTTACTATTGGTACTTTTTGGCCACATGTCCCTAAAGACATTAAAAAAAAATAAATAAATTGTTTGTAATGTGTATGACGATAGACTATTTTTATTGTTGTTTTTTCACAAGTAATTACTACTATAGAGTTGATCTGCAGATACAGCATTTGATCTTTGACCTAAAATATTGAAGAATCTAGAGGCAATGTTTATCCTTGGTACGCCCCCTATAATCTTGACATTAATCAAATTTTGACACAACTTTACACCCAATTTATTCAAATCTGAATGTTAGATGTTTTTAATGTGTCATTATTTATACTTATGTGTCACACATACCCTTGCCCCATTTATTATATAAACTGAAAATCAATAATCATAATCAAGAGTTTATCTTTCTTTCAAATGTATAAATCATCTAACGATCATTATTATTATGAAAAATGCCAATATTCCTATATAATGCAATTTTTTTTTTAGTTTTCAGTCTAAAACTCAAACCGCAAGAAAACTATATGCACCACCGCCAAATGCTTACACAGCCCCACAGCAAAAGCCACAACAGCAACCACAACAGCAGCAGCAAGTAGTTCTAAAACCAAGTAAACCAGTGGGAGTAGATCATGGTGCTTATAAACAACTGATGCATGGAGGCTATATACCTGGAAAGGGACTGCGGAAAACAGCAGCAGGTAGGACATTTTTTATAAATATAACATTTTTTGTACGTCCTTTAATTTGATAGAATTTCTTTCTGTAAAGCACAGCAGACATTTTGTAAACGGAAAATCAGTAATAGAAAATCAAAAAAGGTTGATTTATAGTTATTTATCATTAAAGTATTCAAGGATTAAAAATGAATCTTTTTTTTCCAACCAAGGTCACACTTTATTGCATCAGTAATTGTAAAGAATAAGTTTAAAAAGCTTACAATTTGCACATTAGCCATGAGAAAATTAATGTCTTATTTATGTTTTGTTGAAAATAAGATCATCATAGAAGAATGATATAATGTGAGCATTATAGTATACTTTAAATAGAGAATTGATGAAATAGCCATGTTATAAACAAAATTGATTTCTATATATTTGTCAATGTACATGTGTAGTGTGATTGTTTTTTTTTTTCATTAAGGAATTATTTGTTTATAATTACTACTAATCTATAATATTTTGTTCCTTCAAGTTCTCTACTAACAGAATCGTAAAAGGTTAAAAACACAATAACAGTTAACAATTACTAAATGTATACAAATAAAACATAAACAAAAGCCAAAATTTGTTGTTTAATTTTGTTATATATTTTTCTCTACTATAGAAGAATAAACACAATAAAAAAAGTTGTATGAAAGTTTATTGTTATATCGAATAAAATAATAATTGTGCTTTTGTTTATATTTATTTGCTTATGATTCTAACAATATTTTCTTTTTCACAGACGCTAACACAAATCACAGTCTTAACCATCAAGCGTGTTTAGACAATGTTTCTAATTTTCACGAAAGAACTTTTAATAACCTTAGAAATAGTACTAATCCAGTAGAAATACCTAAACATAGCAAGACCAGTGGACAATCATTTAGAAATACATCAAAATCTAAAAATGATCAGTTAACAATAACACAAAATATTGGACTTTTGTCTAATAAAGTTTCCACAAACTCTCAAATTACCAAATTTACTTCTTCCGTAATACCCACTCATGCATACATGTATTTTAATTTGCACAAATCAATAAGACTCTGGAATGCAATTAGCAAATCTAATTGTGTATACAACAATGGTTTCAGTGAGTTTGCTAAGGAGATGAACGGTTGCAGTGATGACATTTTAGTCTCACCATTTTTGCAGTCAGTTGTAGCTGAAGATATCTATCCATCATGCTTCTCTTCCTCAGCTTTTCCAGCAAAAGCTGTTTCAGAATTTCCAAATATTGAAGGATCAATAGAGGAATTAAAGCTTCCACAATGCTCTTCCATGCTGTTGAAACCATCTTCTTTCAAAAGAAAATTATTAGAAGAGCCATTGAAATGCAGGTGGCACAAAGTATCGCCTACAAAGCAGTTGTGTTCACTCGTACCTGATGGGCGTCTCACTTCTGAATCGGAACTTACTAAATTAAATTTGGCATACATCGATAAACTTGAGCACTGCAATATTACAGAAATGTACCTCCATAGTCTAGATGTAGAACATTTTAACAATTCTTTAAAGTCTCCTCCCATACAGAAAAAAACTGTGTGTTATCCTGTTCGTCCAGTTTTCCGAAAAGCTCGACCAATGTTAGGTGGTGCACCTCCACTAAATAAAGAAGTGCCTTCACAAACAGCACCAAAGACAGAATCAACAGAAGTATACCAAAAACTTGCCAATGAATCAGCCGAGCATTCTTCCAGAGACTGTAATCATTTAAACAGCAAAAGGGAGAATTTGTCGAAAGAAGGAGATAATAAACAAGAAGGTGAATTATCTAATAATAAAGTGTCTGATTCAATGCATTCTGAAAACAAAATCATAAAGCAGAACAGATACCGATCCAGACAAAAGAAGAATAGAAAAAAGACAGAAAAGGATAGTTCAATTGATAACTTCAGCAGAGTAAAATCCTTAAATAATCTTCATTCCAATGGGCCTGCTTTTGATTATAAGGATTATGTTGCAGAGTTAAGAGGTGCAGGATCTAGAGAATCTAAGCAAGAATACAATGACCTTATTAACTTTTTTGATTCCAAATGTTCAAAGTCACAAGTTAAACGCTCAAAATCATTGCCTAACAATGATATGCTTCTACAAAATGAATCTTTTGAAGATGATACAGATGGTGCTTCAGCAGTAAGTCTTGCATCCAGAAAAGGTTCTGCCATTTATGAAAGATCAAGTCAAATGAATATGCTAAAAGATAATTTTAAAAATGACACCAAAGATTTTAGGCATGTTAAGAGTGGACCTGAAGATCTTAGGAGGCCAATTGGAAAAATTTGGGATCGTGAGGATACTGTAAAGGATAAGGAACCAGCACCTTCAAGGCTCTGGCTTAAGGAACTCAATGACATTGAAAGGGAGCGAAGAGGAAACCCACCAGAGAAAAAAAACATGCCTACCGCCACACATAGTTCTTCAGTGAGAGAAACCTTACCAAAATTAACAAATAGTAAACCAACTGTTGGTGATCATTATCCAGATCCACTTAAGTTTGTTAGGACAGAACTAAGACCTCAACCGAAAATAAAACTTAAAAGGGATCCCACAATATCTGTTTTATCTGCAGTGCCAAAGAATGTGAACCTACTAGTGAAACCAAAAATAACAGCTGAAGTAGAATCAGATAATCCATTCAGAAATGAATTCTTATATGATGAAAGTGGTAAGGATAAGATAGCCACTGTGAAAGATGTTGATGCAATTATTGGTGGATATTTACAAAAGGATACCATATCAGATGCTACATCAGAAGCAGAATTGCTTCAAACACTGGCTGAAATTGAAGACACAGTAAAGGACATAAAAACCATAAATGCTAAACGTCCCTCACCAGAATTAGAGACATTATATGTGCCATCCAAAACAAGAGGCAACACAGTAACCCTGGCATTAGATGACGGCAACCTCGAGATCCAGTTGCAGGAATCAGGTTTGTCTTCTGATAATGATAGTTTTTCATCTACCTTTTTACAACAACATCAATCACACAAACGGGTTGATGAAGAACAAGTTAAAAGATCATCTGGGGAAACCTTAGAAAGCACACCTCAAATGTTTATTCCTTCTAGGGTTGTTGAAGTTAGTGATTGTGACAATATAAATCCTTTAGACAAATTACGAAATAACTATGTTATTGAAGTTACAATGGAGAAATCTAGTGTTGGGGATATAGATAGTTATCGTAATGAAAGTTCATTTAGTCATGAAGAAACAAGCACTTCAGAGTTATATAGTAGTTTAGATCATTGCAGACCTATATACCAAACTGAGAGCATTCCAGTTAGAAATGGTCGTAAACCAAGATTTACGCAGAGAAATGGAGTTTCATCAGCGTTATCAAATAGATCCAATCCAACGCCTATCTCAGATTCTTACAATGGTTATGATAGAATTTCAGTAGATCCTAGATTAGGGGTTGGCGAATTAGACCATTGCTTTAATACTAATAAAGTGCATGACATGAAGTATTTACCACAGCAAGAGGATTTTGTAAACATTCCTGGAGTTGAGGATATTGTACAGAGCTGGAATGAGAGAAATAGTCATGCTCTTAACGCATCTGCGCCAGCTTATTCTGATAATCTTGATGAGCCTACAATGGCATCCAAATTTAGGTCAGAGAGTCAATTAAGTAGCAGTAGTAGTAATTATAGGGCAGAACCTCAAGTTTACATGCCAAAAATAAAGTCAGTTCCACCTGACTTCAAAAGAAAAAATAAAACTAAGATTAAAAATAAACGGAATCAAAAAGAAGCGAGCTACAACAGTGTCTGTGATAACAACTTGAAAGAACATCCGCATGGTTGGAATGGACGGTTCCAAGATGGTTTATCCTTGGATGGAATGTGTCATGATCAGGCTAGAAAAGATTCATCAATACAAGGTTTTGAATTGTTGCTGGATTTTTTATTTATAATCAAATTAAGCATGTACATCTCTTCACTCATGTCATGTCTGCATGCACTTCAAGGGCTTTCATTTGACAAATATGGGTTCTGGACTTTCAGGTGTCAAACTTTTCATGTTTCCATTCATACTATCACCAATATATCTAGATTTTAGATTGCATGCATCTTTATTACAACAATACATCAACAATTCAATACAATTAATTCTTTCATTGTAAATTGCAAACATAGAGTATATACTTTATTTATCAACATTTCTTCATCGTATAACAAATTTCACTTGTATTGCACAGAACATGTCAACATTCATTCATATTCTTTGTACATTATATATGCTTTTGTAAAACACCGATTAATAAAGTGTTGATGTACTAATGTGAAAAAGATGCATATAAAGTAAACTACCTCCTGACAATCAAATATTTTTTTAAAGAGAATGTCTGACTTTATCTGAAAATTTATGTCTGAAAATTATTCAAGTAGATTAAAGATTATCTTTTTAAAAGTAAATTGAAGGACAATTCAGCTTTAATTTTTACTTTAAGAAAGTAGATTGAATATATTTAAAGTAACAATCTATTATTGTATTGCCTGTGGTAGTCTTGCCGATCAATTTCAAAGGTTTTCAGTTTAGTCATTCCCGTCCACAGCCTGTAGACATTATATACATTAATTGCTGGAAAAAAAGTATATGTTTTTGGTAATATTAAGTTTACAGTACTAATATTGCCTGAGCATATACTTTGCATTTTTAAAACAGCTAATTTAGCAATTGGCAATAATCGATAATACTTACTATGTAACTAACTTTTTTTCTTTTTTTTTTTTATTTTTTTCTGAAAAGAAAACCTCTGATTGTGTTATCATTTCATAGTTTCACTTTAATAATCAATAAAATATTTTATAGTTACAAAATAATATTATCTATTTCATAAGTGAGATTAATGTAAATTTTTCTAGTACATCATGGAACCATTTAAAAGATTATGTAACATCTGACTTGATTTGCCTATCTTAATTAACCTCTTAATTTGTGCCTACTTGTTCTTATTTCTATAACTGGATTTGGTTGTGCCTATCCCAGATGTTTCAAAATGCTAAAATTTTGACTTTTTAACATCATAATTAATTTGTATCTTGAAATAATGTTGGAGTTCTTAAATATAAAAATGTAATTATTCCTATACAGTCCTATACAACTATGGTATAGAAACCACTTTCAATTTCTTGATTGCTTCTGTATGCTATATTATGGCGTAATTCTTTTATGTTGTGTACTATGAGTATTGTTTTATGGATATAATATGTATGTGTGTTCGATGTCTTAACCTAAATAAACATTTATGTTGCCTTTAAGCCACACATAACTATTGCAATTTAAATTCCATGATGCGTATTTGAAATATGCGTGGCTGGATCATGTGACACTGCATATTTTATGTTTTATAATGTATACACAAAAAACGCAATCTTATTTTTTCGATTTATGTGCCGGGCTGGCGAGGATGACATAATAAAATGTCAAAATATCTAATCCTAAAATATACTGGCATGTATATCATTCTTAACATTTAAGAATTGTGTAACATGGTTAATGTCATTTCTACTAACTTCATATTCTGTTACAGTTGTTTGTTCCAAGTTTCGTCTTCTGTCAGTGACTGATCTGTTTTTATATCTCAACTATCTTATTTTCAGCTGCCATACAGTATTTTAGGAAATTATTAGATTTAGGATCAACTTTACAGTATATCATTTAGATTTCAATTTAATATTATTATACTTTACATTTCAACTCAACTATTAATGGTTTGCATATTTTCTTTAATGAATTTTATCCAAGTATAATTATTTGCATAATATGCAAATGACTAATTTACATACTGGTGCATGTCAGAAGTGTCTAACCACATCCTTCTCTCTTACAACTTTGCGTGAACAGATATGCAACAACCCATAAAGTCGAACATCGCTAACGTTCAGGATCTTTCTAAAAATGTCAGTAAAAATCAATTCAACGGTAAAGATCCAGACAGAAACTTGTCTGTTGCTGTGCCACCTCCAGCGAAGCTACCCAAACCACGTTCAGTATCTAGCAGCAGTGGCGGTGGGATGTCTGCAGCTGAGCAACTTAATGTGATGTCAGCACCGCCACAAAGGCAACCACAAGGTTCTATTCCAGATTCTTTTTTCCCTGTGTTTTAACTCAATATTTGGTTGTTTGCTGTTTGTTTTAATGGTCTATGTTAACTAATATTTTAATTTTGGAAAATGCTTTATTCATTTCTAATATTAATGTCTTTATTTCCCATTTCTATTAATTTAACTGACAGTCTTTGTTACTGTTTGGTGGAAATACCTACCTTGTCATATGTATGTTTTTATGCTGCTAATAAGTTTCTATGCGTCATTAACTCAAATATTTATGTTGTGTATTAATATTATAGTTAAATGTAAAAGTGAAATTATTTACCAAATTCACATTATTATTTATTTACAGTGGTAAAAAAGAAAACAGTCAACATTATTTGTTCTGGAATATATATATTTGTCTTGTAATTTGTGCTTTATATTATATTTGCTCTAAATACGCTTATAGGTAACATATATTTTGTTTGGTTTTATAATACTCTTCTATCACATTCACATCTTTGATGTAATGGTTGACTAATATAATTATTATTCCAAAGAAAGATTACTGAAAAATGACATTGCTGTGGGTAACCAAGGCTGAATCTCAATGGAGTACAATCAGGTTCACTTTCTCCAAATATTATATAATAAATGACATACAATAACAAAAATGCATTAAAATCTATAATAGTAAATGTATATCTTTATAGATACTTTTTAGGTAAATGGTATTCAATTTCCAGGTAGAACTAATGGTAATAAACAATAAGGCCCTGTTTCTGCTGCCAAGAAAATACCGTATTTTATACAGTATTTTTAGAATACCGTATATATACCATATTTTTTTGGCAGCAGAAACTGCGCTCATAAAAAAAATACCGTATTTTGTATACCGTATTTTCCCCACAAAATTTGTGGATAAAATACGGCATTTACAAATTTATACCGTATTTTTTGTACCCTTTTCTGCTGCCAATAAAAAATACCGTATTTTTTTTTACCTGCGACATGAGGTCAACATCGTGTTTTTATTTGCTGTCGCTGTCAGCTGTTTTACACACGTGTATAGATATATTCGGCGAAAATGTGGAGCGAAGACGTCACAGTATTTACTATTTAAATCTGTGTGGGGAAGCAGCGGTGGGGAAGGAGGGGGTTGAGAAGGAGGGGGTGGGGAAGCTAAAATTTCCGGCAAACTAAAAGGTAATAAAAGGGACAACCACATTTATAAAGACATTTCTAAAAAAGTAAAACAGGAGTACGGAATAGACTTGTCTCCAAAGCAAGTAAACTCAAAGCTGAAGAGCCTGGGAAAGCAGTCCAACATTGCAAAAGACAATAACTCGGGGAGGCAACGAATTACTTGTCCCCATTACGATGTTTTCTGTGCTCTCACAACCTCTCTATCACTAGGGCTTTGAACTTAAACTTCCTTTTTTACGACTTTTAATTATCGACCAAATAAATGATTGGCAATTTGGGTAAAAAGGATGAAATTTTACACGATCACCCAAGAAGTATTGTTAGCAGAAACGGGGTACTAAAAAATACGGTATAAAAAAATACCGTATTTTTATACCATATTTTGAGCAGTTGCAGCAGAAACAGGCCCTAAGAGGTTCACTTTTTCTAAATATTATATATATATTCTAAAACTTAATAATAAAGAAGATATCTACAAAAATAAGAATTTTATGCAGTATACTGTTATGTATATGTTCTTTCCACTCCCAAATAACATTTTAAAAGAGACTAGATTTGGTTGATGAGCTGTGAACTCTGACCTATATATTAATAGTCTTCACACTGGATATTTTCACTACATTCCAATCACAATATTATTTAAGTCTGTTAAGTTGTTTTTATAGCATCTTTTGAGCTAGGTGATATAGTTCCTTAATTACTTATTGTAGGTGTTGATAAAATATACTTGTACGTATGTAGGCGGTGTTTTTTCTTTTTCTTATTTAGTTGGAAAACGGTTTACAGAGAAAAAAATAGATAGAGGAATACAAACGCATGTTGTTATTGATAGATAGATTTAAGTAAAATCTAAAATCTACTAGTAGTTTATGTAGGGTGTGGGAGGGAATTAATAAGTGGGAAAATGGTTTCCTGAGGGGGAAAATAGAGCGTTGTTTCTTCTTGTTGAATTATAAGATATGTTGTTTGATTCTGAGAATTTAGTTCCCACACATGCTATTATTTGAATAGATTTCCTATGTGGCACCAACTCAATCTCAATTCCAATTTCCTCGTACTACTCTCCCATCAGTAAAAAATGTTCTTTTCTATTATTCACCATGACGTAAGTTGGGAAATTTACCTGATTAAAAAATAATTTTAAAGTCTTTCTTTGAGCAATCTTTGATGTCGGGCAAGATCTCTAATGAAGCAAAATTCAATGTTAATTATGTAATGCATCCAAGTTAATGAATAATTTCTATGGTAACTGATCATTATTTATGATTTTCAGTTTACGTAATTGCATCTTGCTGAAGGAAATGTGGTAAAAAACCGCTATAATTTAGAAAAATAATTTTCTACTATAGAATATTATATTCATTGTTTTTACTTTATGTCAACTGATCATCTGCATCGTGGAGTTAAGTAAAATATACTTCTATTCTATCTATGTCTTTAGGGATAAAGAATAGCCTACAGTAATTGAAGATATAATTTTTTACTCACCTGTCTGCATACTTTACATTATCAATCTACAATTTCTTGCTATGAGACATACATTATACTGTTTATATAATACCTAAATAATACCTGTCATTTGATTTGACGATTGTGGGTCACATGGCGTGCAATAGTACGCACTATTAAATGATCGTTTATTAGTACTTTTTTTCGTGTAAGATAAAAACAGCGCAAATGTAATTGTTATGACTGGTTTTGCAATTGAAGTACATATTTGGAAAGATGTATATGTTAAATTTAGATCAAAAAGCCATTTAAATTGGCTTTTGATCGTTTTTAGGATTTTGATTAATTAATGGGAACATCTCTACAAGACGTGGAATCGTTGCAATAAACTAATTAGCCTAGATGATTTCCAGTTGCCTGTTGAAGTTTTGTATTGCTGCCTTTCAACCTAGCTAGCCCTGTTAGTATTAGGCTAGGCATTTTAGCCTTGCTAGGCCTAGGATTGTTTGGTTGTTTTCATAATTACCACTACAGTAGGTACGTTTATAAAATCCATATCAATAATAATATTTAATATAATTATTAAAAACCAAATGTTACTGTTTTAATCATTGTGAATCAAATGTCTTGGCTTGGCCTACTTTTTATTTGATTCAAATGAGAGGAATCTATTTAGATGTTTATAAAACAAATAATGAATGTTTTATATTCGTGTAATGATACAAATAATGGCAATTGGTGAATGATGAAATGTTAAATATCAACTCTGCTTTACCTCGTTAAAATTTAACCTTTCATCATTCACCTCATGACATTATTTGTATTATTACACTCATAAACATTCATTATTTGTATAAAATTTGACTAATATATATCGGAAAACACCCCTATTTGGGGCAAATTCATTATAATCATCAATAAATAATTATCTAACTCAACTTAATTTTAAAACAGGGTTACATTAGGTGTTTAAAATCAGTGCCAAACATATGAACCAACTTTATATACCATCGAGTAAAAATTCTAGAAGTAATGTGCTAAATTTTGCCCTTACGTAAATTTATATATAGATACAATAATTTGTAGGCATGAGTTTTAAAAGAGTTAGGGTTAGCCTTTAGGGTAACCTTTATCAATGAAATTTAAGACAATATAAATGAACAGAATGTCTGACCAATATTGAGTTATTGAAAATCTTTGATCAAGTTTCATTAATTTAATGCATTCACTCCATATATTACTCCTGTAATCTGATTACAATGTATTGTATATAGAAAATTAATTAAATTTCAAGTCTATAAAGAGTTTAGGCTTCTGAAATACCTTCTAGGTTAGGGTCATGAAAACAAGGACATTATTAATTTATAGAATGAGTTTAATTGGATAGATGGAGGAATTCATATCGGTTTAATCATTTACCGGGCCTCCTCATCTTGATATCATCTTTATGGGTTGTCTCACTCTTCCTTATCGGTTGACTAATTCTCCCTTTGGAATGCGAGATTAGAAAACGTAGGCCCTATAGCGTGCAGCACCAAATAGGCTATAGCATTCAGCTGTTGGATACTGATCATTCACATCATAGGTATTTTGCTTGTAGGAGGTTCAACTCGGGTTAGCAAAGCAAAGAAGTGTTAAATTAAAATGCGACACAGATAGTGATTACAACTATAAAGAAGTTTCAATTACCGTACCGTACGATAGGAATAGTTTTCTGAATAAAAATGAGTTCATAAGATCTACTGCAAAATTCTAAAACTGAAACAAGATCTACTGTGTATGTTGTATACTTAGTATCGCCTAAAATTATAGGTGTATTACGTTCTTACAAACTGAACAGGAGAATTTATTGCTATATCTGATCCTGTTACAAATTTTAAGTACATAAAAGTGATACTTTTATTTACTTTTACAAGAAAATTACATTATTACAGTATATTTCTACTGAAATCTTTTTTTTTTAATATCGAAGGATTCTGCAGACTAGAATGTGCTACAAGATTTGATGTAGTGTGTTTATTGACATTGATTGCTGACGTCTTCGAAATACAATTTGAACTAAATTGATTATTTTGCTGAAGATTGTTCTACATTTTGCTATCATTGACGTTTGTGCAGTAGATGGGTTATTATATTCTTAATTGATTTAAACACATAAAATTACAAAATTCAGTTTTATTGGTACATTTTTGGTCAATTTAATAAAGTTTGAACTCATATTTGAAGTCTTAAGTTGTGTTGTTTATTTATGAAGCATTAGAATCGTTCACTTTGTTAAGTCCAAGTGGCTATTGGATTGCCTATCATGTGATGAAACTGGATCGTGCTTTGTGGATTACTAACTATTGTGACATCATTTAATGTATTCTTATTCTACGAATCTTGGTATTCGTTTCACACCCACATACTGAAGAATACCAGAATAAATTGAGTTCAGAGCTGTACAATTATTTCAGGTATATATATTTCTTGTGCACATATGTGATCTATACATTGGACAGGTTGTAGTATTTTTTTGCTGTTTCCAAAGTTAAATTTTTACAATACTCTGAACATTCAGTTTGTTTTTTTTGTTCCATTTGAAAAAAAAATGCGTGTTGGTTGGTGTTGGTGTTTTTATTTTGAAAACTTGACATATGTCTTTGTGTGAATATCCATTATTTTTGTTATACACTGTATCACCAATGCGACTATGTTATATTTAATGAATTCTTTATATACACGCACCTACTGTATTGTATTGTATTGAGGTTTTTTCATTACGTCATTCAGTTTCAATTGAACATTTAACTGGTAGTTTTCATTGGCTGATGATTCAACGGATGTGGCTATTGATTGGTTAGCTTATATTATCCCTCAGGCAGCTGTCTATGCATTGCTATATTATGTCAACAATCAAGACTAAATTCAGACTATATTAACGAAGGTTTTGGCAATAGTAAGACATCTAAGGAATATTTACCATCTTTGAATCTGTAACTTCTATGCTGTGTTTTCAGAAATCGTAAATGTGAAAGAAGAAGAAGTTGACTTTTATCAAGTACATTTATTAGTAGATTGTTGATTCTTTTTGCTGTTTTACTTATTCTATATTAAATAATCATGATTTTTCTACCGTTAAACAAAAAGATGGTTGAGAACCTTACGAAGAAGAGTAAAAATAAAGGACCAAAGTTAAGTGATAAGAGGCACATGAAATCAAAAACGGATTCTTCCATTATAATAAAAGGAAAGATCAGCCACTTGCGAGCGAATGATGAGATGACGCAAGCTTTAGGGCATTCAATGAGTGATACCGACTTACACCGTGCACGGTTACACGCTCATTTTTATACCGCTGCTTCACAGCGTGGTATTAAGAAGCCAGCACCTTTGCAAAAAGGTTGCTTACTCGTTCCCAGACCTAGGTGTCTCATCCATTCAAATTCACATTCTGATGTGCTACAGCTTAAAAAATTAGCTGATGCGCTCCCGGACGTTTCATCGAAAACCCGCATTTCAACTACTTCAGAGAATGAAAAAGATTCGAGTGCTGAACCAAAAACTGTTAAGAAACCATTAACTTTACGAGAGAAGTTTAATGCAAGAAAGTCACGGACTGTTGTTGGAAAGAACTAAGAATTGCAAAAGAAATATTTGACATTGTTTGAGTACATTTTAACAGTACAACAGTGCAGTCAATTATTGACATTTGTTATATCATATTTGTAATGTCTTTATGATGGTACAGCTTTTACAAGCTAGTTTTATATGTCCATCTATAGGATAGTGAAAGATCTCCAGCATTGGATTGTTGCAGTGCAACTTTCTAGCATTGGATATCATGTTTGTGAGTTTGTATTTGTTTTCTCTCCCAGTGTTCCGTATTTAAATACACAAGAATAGTAGTAGGAAGAAATTAATCTAATTTCCATGCAGAAATGTGGATAAAATAATTATGTCAAGAGATATAGAAAAATATTTATGTTCTTACTTCATATATACACCATAGGGTAATATCGGTTTGTTTGTTATTTTTTGTGTATTAATGTGCAACTTTTGATTATTACGCAAGACATTTTGTAAAAATATTCTGTTTAACACTAATACAATAGTAAATCTATTTGAAGGGCGTAGTACTAGAATATAAGAAAGTGGTGATGGTTATATCTGTTGGAAATTATTTAAATTTATCAACCATAGAAGTACCGTATACTAAATTCTATATATTTATATAAAGAATCAACATTATTTTGATATATTTATTTTTTTTGACTGGTGATACATTTATAGTCAATTTTATTTTATTATCCTATGACATTTTCAAGCTGTGCTTGAAATATTGAGAGTAACAACCGATATATATATATATATTTTTTTGGTTATTATAACTATTTCTATCTATTGTATAATGTAAGTTAAATCAAACTATTTATTATAAAATTCAAATTTATTCTTTAGAGAAACTATTAATGTTGATACTTTATAATGAATAAAGTTGAGGATATAAGTTAATATATTCTGTGTAGGTGTCCTTAAAATCAATATAGTAAGAGCGTGTAAGATATTCTAGAATTAACATATATTAATTCATAATAACGTCACATAGCCTGAGGTACCATACCTTTTGAAGGTGTTATGCAAGAAATGTTAAAGCCAATATTCATAACTTAACATTAACTGGAGGGTAGGCTCAAATTGAGGAATCAATTTATCATTTGAATTCAAATATATTGTGTACACTTTAGAAGCACAAACAATTGTTTTTGTGCCAGGCTAGATACTGTTGGGAAATCACTGTAATCCTCTCCAACAGCATCAAAATAACATTTCCTTTTTTCACAGAACAAAGAATAACAAACCTTTTAAAACAAATACAGTATATAAGAGTCAAATTAATAATAGATAATTACTATTGGAAATACTTTCTATAAATAAATAATACTACTAAAGCTACACATAATGCAGTTCAGAAACAACGAAACCTCTTTCTAGTAGGCATTGACAGTTCTTATCTTGTAATTGGTAAAGTAACTTTCTGTTTAGGTTTGTTGGAATAAATTAGTATTTCTCTACACAAACTTAAAGGAATAGATTAAAGCTCTGTCTACACTACCAAACTTTATGTGACAAAAAAATATGATGTGTCCATAATATATAGACATGAGGATGTCATACCACTACCATATTTGGGAATACCACTACCATATTTGAGCACATCACACTTTTTTTAACTAGTTTGATAGTGTAGATAGAGCTTAACAAATCTAGTGGATGCGTCAGTGGTTTTTTCATAACATGTAGAATATGAATCATAGTACAAGATAACGTGTAAGTCTAATGCTATTTTGTAATACTTGGTTATATGTATTCTTTAGCTATATGTATCTATATAGTGATTACTGTTTAACTTGCTCAAAGTCAGTAACAAAAAGTATGGTGATTTCTTAGACCAGTTCCATTTTTAACTGCAATCTAAGATGAACAATTACGATGAAAACTTTGTAATTCATATCTTTATATAATATCATTCATATTACTAATATTTTATATTCTATATTTAGGGCTGGCTCCTATAATATTATATGCACAGTTTTTAATTACATTTTTAATATTGTACCACTAAGTGGTGATTTTGTTACCGATGGTTGAACTGACTATGTTACTTGAAATTTATCAAATTTAAGAGTGGTTTTTACACAGTAGGTTGTATCCAACAACACTGTATACAAAGGTAATTAATATGTATTATAATAAGCATATTATGTTGGAAGCATTTTGTGTAAACAATTTCATCTTGTTTCAATAATGTAGACTAAAGGTAAATTTCATAGTGTAAAATTTTACAGCTAGACTTCATAAGTTGATATGTCGTTAGGTTACAAATAGAGTCCTCTGGAGCCACACATGGTTTTGCAGCATAGTCTTGAAGGGATGAAGGTGTGCCCCAACTCTCTCATATGTCCTTAGAGACCATGCTGAATTTGTAGTACAGTATTTGTCATCTTGATAGGCAGACAAACTGAAAATCATTCTCACAAATTAAGTACATTCCCTGCCTGTCTACAAATTTCCAGATTCATCCTCTATGGATGTTGATAAAACTGAGTGTTGTAATGATTTCTATAAAGAATGCTGATCATTTGCCTGGAGTGGCATTGGTTTTAACATAACACTATATGATGTAGAGTGTTCAAACAAAATTACACTTAACCGCATTCTAATTGGTTATTGTTTATAACCACTCATTCTTCTATATGTACCAATTTTACTTGATTCTGCAATTATATACAGCAAAATACATTTAAAATTATTATACAAGTACGCATTTTTGTGTGCCATGATATAATATAGCACAAAATAAATTTAGTAACAAGTAACAGTATACTATAGTTGTTTTTGTATTTGTCAATTATCTTCTAAGTTCTGATTAATTCAATTCTAGAAAATATTAGTGAGCTTTTGTATCAGAATGGTAGATGAAAGGGGACGGTAAATGAACGGATATGGTAATTTATACAATGCGCAATGCATGCTTATATAAGCCCAGTATACTGCCCTATTTTGAGATTTTTTTTCAAAATTGAGAATTTTGTCTTATTTGACTCTTGGGGTATATTTTATCATTGAATTGACCATTTATCCTAAAATATGTCTATAAATATGAAATTTATAATAATTATTATTATTATTGGGGGTATCTACAAACACTTTTGAATATTTTGACAAACGGCCTCAATTACAGCAAATGACCAAACAGTATGATGAATATATAATGAGACAGATCAATGCTCTTAGGAGAATAGCCTTTTCATATATTTTGTAAATTTTTTACAAATTACCTGATCTAAATTACATTTATAATTATTTCAACTAAATGTTTTGGTAAATTTTTATCCAAAATCAAACAAAATAACTGCAAAGGTGCCCAGTTTTCGAAGTATTTCCTGCCATTTTTAAGTACAAATAATTTGTAAAAAGGCTTTATCTGCAATTTGACCCCCAAAATAAAAAATTATGTCAGATATTTTTCAATAATGTGCTTTTGAAATATATTCATTGGAAAATAAAATACTACATGAACTTTTGTAAACAAAAGTAGCTTTTTGTACATAAGCCCTTTTCTTAAAGTATGGCAGTCATATAGTGTACTACGTTTTGTTCATTATCGTGACTGTTTTGGTTGATTTTACGTACGGTTCAATAGACGAAGCAGAGTTTATGGCTCATTTTAAAACTTTTTACAAATTAAAAATGGCCGATCAGTACGAAAAGGATGCATGATGAGATTTTTTTTTTTTTTAATAAAAACACTTTTTATGTATATTTTAGTACGCGTAGGCTGTGATTCTTCTGGGTTTATATTTTATAACAAGCATCCTCGAAAGTTCCTTTTAAGGTTTTGATTATTTGTACTTTCAGTCAACCTTTTGAACTTCGCTAACTAATACCTAGCCTGGCTAACCCAAAATTCTCAAATAAACCCACCAAGCCCATGTGTACAGGCCAGTGGACTATGTCTAGGAGAAGGAGGCTGACGCTTCTGTCTCAAATTGATCATCACGAAACATTAGAGTGATACCAATTAATGGTTATTTCTACATTCTTTTACAATGGGATCCAAGAAATAATGTTTTTTTATTTCTAAATAATTAACTGTATTGTATTTTTGTTATCATGATAAATAAATAGGAATAATAGTATTGGCTGGATTTTCTGGATTTATACTTCTATGATACTGTAATTACCATGACTATTTGGAAAGTGGCTTACCTGTAAAGAACTCAATTCTTTGAATACTCAATAAATGTGTTTTATGTGTGTGGTGTCATTGGCCACAATAGTGAAATTTGAACTTGAATATCATCGTACATGTCCTAGTTTCATTCTTGTTTCTACTGGTCATCATTGATTATAGCATTTTTAACATCATACTGTTGCTTTTGTAATGTGTTTTTGTTTTATCTCCCTTTGTTGTCTAATGAATATTTCCTATTGTCTATTCTCCTTAAATTTAGACACTCATAATCATCTTTATAAAACATCTGCTCTCTGATAATAGTTTACAAATAAAATATGTTTATACAGCCAGTCAACAGCCTCATAATTGCACTGTATTCATATAGTACATATTTCCCATAGATTTAAATTTACTCATTAGCCATCAATAAACATTATTATAATATTTGTATTTATTAAATCGAAACCAACAGCGATAAAAAGGCCACTAACAGGTTTGATAAATATAAAATATACAATATCGTATATTATATAATATACCTGTAAACGAATAGGCCATCCGTATGACATCATCTTTACAAATAAGATGTTTTTAATTAAATAAAACTTTTACTGTGTTCCTTTTTTCTGCCTGGTTTAATGGCAAATGTTTTGGTTCTAAACACTGATTAGTAACCCATAGTAATACTAAGAGAGTATAATCCTATTTCTTAAGCATAACTCAATTTGTTTAATTAATAACCTGAGTCTCTAAGTACTTGAACCTAATTATGAATTTAGCTTCAAATTATTGAATTTAGAAATGGGATTGTCTTCCATCCATCCACATGATCTAATTAAATGATGGTATCTATTCTAAAGAATCTAGGCTATATAAACAATCTACAGAATAACTTAAGATTGTTATATAAGTAATATGTTTTGTGAAGTCTCTACAAATCTTAATATAGTTAATTAGATAGTAATTAGCAATTATTAATTAACACAAATCCAAACTATTATGACAAAAGCAAATATTGTACAATTAAAACATTAATGTATTTGTTTTTATTTTAAATAAAAGCAAATTTGGAAAATGTTTATAGATACTACAGTAGTTAGACTTGCCCAAATTATTTGTTCATGTTTTTAGTCAACGAGTCAGCATTTTGATTTTTTAGCTCAAGTATTATGAGGGCATGTGGCACTGATCCTGAGAGTTCTAATCCAACACTCAACGCATTGCTTGTATCTTTAGGAACACTTAGCTTATGTTTGCGTCTCTACATCCAGGTGTATTGCGCTGATTTCTATGTAGTATGTTTCCATACATGTTTTATCCAAAAAAAGGTCAGGATAATAATGTGAAGCACTTACAAGCATTGTGCAATAAGCACTATATAAGAAGAAGAAGAAGTTTTATTATTATTATTATGCATATGAAGTGACATACAGTATTAATCTTGTTACCAAAACTACAACAACCTATGATAGAGTGGGACTTTTCCATACCATTTTGCTTTTAACTGTATACATAACAATATATTCTGTGTTCTTTCGTTATTGTTACTTTAAAAAAAATCATCTTTTATTTGTAAAATTTGTATTATATTGTCATATTGCATATTTTTTGTACGTTTTGTTTATTTTTTTTTTAACATGTCAATATTTATGAACTAATTTGTATTCCAGTGATGAAAAACATTTAACATTCACAAAGAATGATAGATAAGTTGTAACAATTGTTAATCAATGTTGTAACAAATTATTGATATTTACTGTTATTCTTGTCTAATTACTACAGTACATAAACCATATTATACATATACATTCATCCATTTCTGTCCAAATTATTTACCGACCACCTCCATACAACACCCTCACCACATGAATGCACATTTTTATATTGCACTTTTTATATTTCATTATGGTATAAAGGATCTAGTTACACCTTAAAAATGATGGGTAATAATACTATTTTGTCAGATAAATGTTAACTTTAAGCTTTCTATGTGAATGTGTTAGATTCAAGGTACATAATCAATCTTGGTTGTTACACCTCATCCTTGATTCCTTTGTTATAATTCAATTTCAATTTCAATTTATTTCCAGTATATAATAAAATAAATGCAATGAAGTGATTATGTGGGGGGAAGAGTCATATAAGTCATAAAGACTTTAAGTTTGACCCACCCCAAGATATAATTCATTATTTTCAAATTTTTTATTCACAATTATTCTGTCAGATGTTTTTTTTTTTTCTTTAATTATTAATTCAGCATTGCGCTTTGTTTCCTCAACTTGGCACATTTTCCTTTAAAATAAACTCTTAGTATTTTTGTTTGTTTTTATAAAACAATTCCAGCAGCTTATATGTCATGCTTAGCAACTTATCTTATGTCAGATATTTTAATTGAGATTGGTTTTGTTTACAATGCAGAAATCTTAAGAAGTGACGTCAATGCAAACTACAAAGGGACCAATGCAAGGGACAAAGCTGTAGTTGAGGTAACGTCACTTTTATCAATAAATGGGAAGGTCCTTGTCAAAAATGTCAAGATACAATTTACTATTGTTTAAAATAAAATACAAAAAAATAACAAATTCTGCTACCTGTGTGTATGCTTAAACCATGTCATCATATCACTTCTGATTATCATCAAGGTGCTGTATTACGATATTATTCAAAATCCTTATTTTAATTATTTTCCTGTCCATCTTACATTACCAAACTCATCTCTGAAAAATCATTATTCATTTCAAATATATTAGGAGTTTTGGTGAACGCACCACTTTTTTTTCTTTGCTTACATCCACTCTTTCAAATTAAGTACCGCTTATTACAAAACAATCACCACAATCAATTATTAAAATATAAATATAAAAATCGTACCAAAAAAAAGTTAAAAGATGGCAAGGTTTCCAAAAGTGGATTGCTACGCGCGAGTCACCACTCAAGGAAGGCATCACAAAACCAGGGCTATTATTTAGCATAATTCAGGATACAGTGTGCCTTTGATAATTTTTGGGGTGGAATTTGCACAATATATATGTTTGATTAATACTAATATTAAAGAACGCGGTACATTATTCAAAAAGAATATACTGATCATATTATGACTGGACATAGTCTTGTGTAATAACACATATTTCTTCGTTTTCAGTAAACTTTCTGAGGATGCTTAATATTTATTGAGTACTTAGTATGATAATCATCGATTCTTGTTACATAGGTTTTATTGGTCTCTAGCTACACACATACATGTATGAGCTCATTAAATAGGTACCACCTCGCTATAAAGAGGAGTCTGATGTCTGATAAAAAAAAGAAAGGTGCTAAAAGTAAAATAAAAATAATATACTTATGTTTGTTTCGACTATTGTTTGTGTATGAAAATCATGAATGTAACACTATTGCTATCTTTTAATGGTATTTCATTAACTTATTTACATTTAGCGGGCTATTGAAGAGGAAAGACAGAAACGATTTCGGTTAGAACAAGAAAACCAGAGATCCAGGCGTCATTCGGACAACACTGCCGGTAAATCACCTATTATCACGGATGAAAGATTTGGTAGTTCACCAACTGCAGGGCATCAACATAGCCGATCTCCATCTCAGGAGGTAATATAAATGATTTCTGTTTTTAACATTGACTTTGAGTATAAACATACCATTCTTTAAACATAAATTGGTGTTGAAAAGGGAAATTCCCAAGATGTAGTGTGCGGGCATATGCTTGTACATGTTCTGTTTACCCATCAACGTCATTATATTTTCCATGAAATACAATGAGCAATTTGGTCATTAGTTTTGCTGGTATAACCATATGCTATAGTAAAGATTTAGTAATTAAAAACATGTGGTTGAATTTAATTGTATCATATTTGTATTGGGAAAGTTTATAGGAAATTTGAAAATAAACTGCCATCTTGGATATGAAGCCAAGCCAAATTCTCTACTTAGGTGGTTTGTGCTATTGCATAATTACATAGGGCATCAACATTTCAATACTGGGAAGGGTTAAATCTACATTGGAGTGGGGTACGTGAAGGAGTACCTGCTCTGAGGTGGTATAGTTAGTATAGTATTATAAATCAACAAAGAAGTATTTCTAAACCTCCTGGTGATATACTGAATATTAATTCATTCATTTAGAAATCATAAAAATGAGGACACTTGTGAGACTACTAAAAAAAAATCCATATATATCTGAATTTCGTTTTTGTATTACTTTTTGCAGTTTAGGGCACATGCCATTGCTTTGTACACTTTCTCAGCTCAGTCTTCAAAGTAAGTTATTTTCACTATGCTCACATTATTGCTAACATTGCCATACATAAATACTGTACAGTCAAGTTCTAACAATCTCCAGCTCACCCAATATGGTACTTTTTCCGGAAAGTGTAGTTTTAGGAATGAAATACATAACAGCTATGAGAGCTCACTGGGTAAACTCAGAGGACCAGAGCTTAGTGGTCCCAGAGCATGAGAAGCCCAATGCAACTACCCAGCGTTGGAGGGCCTGTTAAGAGTGGTAAACCAGGGGCCTTTGCACCCAATTATGCCACAGGGCATACTATAATTTTTGTTTATCTTCACATAGAGTTGTGCACTTGCTGTATCTAAATATATATATATATATCCATTAATTAAAGATTGAACAGTATTATTTAGTGCCACTCTAGTCTGTTGACTTTATTCTGTCAGATCCAAATCAGCTTCACTTTCTAGATACCAGGTATCTGTAGACATTTTTGTAGACAGTTTCTGTAGAAAATTATTATTTTCTTTCTTCCATATCATTGTCATAATGCATTTAAAACAATGTTATTTAGCGTAATTTGTGAGGTATGACGTTGTAATACCCTCATAACTAAGCCCACTTGAATATATAAGAACAGAAAGTTCTTTTATTTGGCCTGCTTTAACCATTGGCTTCTTTTTGAGGTTTTATAGTATTCTGTTATTAGATATGAACAAAATTAAATTATGACTCTTTGAGGAACACAATTTAGTAATACTGTACATTTAATTTAAATGTATTATTTAGCATAATACCGTAATAGGAAACTGTAATTTGTCGGTTTATTTATGATTTTTTAAAGTGAATCCTGCATGAATAATAAATAAAGCTGTAGAAAAATGTGTTCTTTTTCACAGAGAGTTATCTTTCAACAAAGGTGATACCATTTACCTAACAAGAAAGATTGACAATAATTGGTATGAGGGGGAGCAGTATGGAAGAGTTGGCATATTTCCAGTTAGTTATGTAGAGGTAGGCCCTAAAAGTAATTGTATGTGTTATTACATCACCATTTCCATTCATTTGTTACAAGATTTCTTGTATTAATCAATAAGTTGGTTATGTAACATTTGTATATATTATGTTGATACACAGCCTGCAATTATTGGTGTCATTTTTTTTTATTACATAACATTTAAATCATACAATATGAGAATCTATATATTTAAAAATTCATTTATTTCCCATTTATATTATCAAACAGGTTGCTCTGTCTACATTATCAAACTTGTTTGACGAAAATGTCTTCAAATATGGTAGTGATATGCCCAAATATGGTAGTGATATGCCCAAATATGGTAGTGATATGCCCAAATATGGTAGTGATATGCCCAAATTTGATAGTGATATCATCGTGTCCATTATGGGGACATCACATTTTTTTTGTCACATAAAGTCTGCTGGTGTAGACAGAGCTTATGAAGCAATCCATTTTGTTTGCCTTGACACAAAGCTACTTTATAGTAGTTGAAATTATCATTCTTTTTACACAAACTTTAAAGCTTTCTTATAATAAATCATGACTTTTTAATGCGTATATGCAAAGAGATATATCTGTTTGTGTATCTGCATTGTGAAGTCATAATTTTAAATTTGCCTGCTGTGAGTGTACAATCGAGATCTAGCTGTTACACCATACCATATTCAGATTAAAATGAGTTGTATCTATTAAATTAAAATTAAGCCATGAAAGCCTTATAGTAATGATACTTTGAATCTCTCTTGGCCAGCTTTTCACCTCTTGCAGATGTTCTCATCCTTAGGGACATTTACATGTTAGGCAACGGTGGATATTTAGATTTTTCTCGTTGAGTTCAGGAAATTATATCCATTTAACGTACCTACAAAATAGTTGCTATAGCGATGAAATGGCTCTTCATTTTAGGTGGGAGTGATTGATTAGTAAAACATTCATTAAAACAAAATTCATTCGTTTTATTTGCTTTGAATCACTTGATTATGAGTTTCAATCCACCTTGAACTTAAAAATATAACCTATAAGATAACTGACTATTATATATTCTATTTGCTAGATTATCACGACATTGGAAGAAGCGCGCAATGCACAGATTTCATCGCCATCATTTGAAGGCAAAGCAAAAGCCAAGTTTAGATTCACAGGAGAGACGGCCATGGAACTTGCTTTCAAGAAAGTAAGTGAAATCTCCTCATTTAAATAACAATAATACTGTAATGATATCCTTGAAAAATCGCCTAAGCATATACAAACTGAGAAAAAGGCTAAACCCAAACTGAAATATGTGTATACGCCCTCGTTGCTAGAGTTTGGTCTTACTTGAATCCTGGTTAGCACCAGTTGAGTCTATCACATCTTTTAGTTCAAGATGACTTAATTATTTATTTTTACCAGAGAAACTTTGAATAAATGTCCCTGAATGTTATCAAATAGATTTACAATCTTGAGAATTTGCAGTACATCTCATACCTGTAACATCTAGTTAATTAGAATTTGGTGAGGCTTACATGCAAATATGATTATTTTTCCATGAAAACTTACGTTCATAAAGTTGCATTGTAATTAAATTATATGGAAACAATGAAAATGAGTATAAATTTACTGGTTTATTTTTCCTGGATTCTTTCTCATTATGATAAATTTAATTATTGAATAATTTTATTTCCAGATTCCTTTTTAAATGAAATTTAAATAATTTGTCTTGTTTTTCAATCTTGTCTCTCTCTCTTTCGGTCATCATACCTTTTCCAATCTGACCACTAATAAAGATAAACTACAAGCATTAACATGTTTTATTTGACATCATTACATTTAATGCTACCCACGATATTATAATTATAATAGTCATGGCATTTGATTTTTAGTGTTTCTTCCTTCTCATTTTAATTGAAACGTATTGCACGTAGCTCTTAACAACAAGAGGATGAGGTAAACACTTTATTTCATCATGACTTCCATGAAATGTGTCGCACATAATTGAATGTTACATGGTGAAATATAATCTGTTTATACTATAATGTAGTGTAAAGTGTTTCTTCTCGGTAAATGTGTTTTAGACATGGGTGTAATTGCTTTTCATTCTGTAATTTATTCGTGGATGATAGTATCATCATTTAATGATGGTTAGATGTGACCTTTCCATGCAAGTATCTCATAAAACATTCTAATGATAGTAGACACATTGTATTTTTTTTGTTTGGTTTAATTTGGAAACTGAATCCAAAATAAAGGCTTATAACACAACATTCATCTTATTCCATAATTTAAAAATAATTCTAAGAATTTAAGATGTAACAAAATATAAAAAATGAACTATAATAATGTAATAATAAAAATATGTTTAGATAATCCAATCTCATAACAGGATCAAAACATTTGTTATAAACATATTAGTATTTTAAAAAAAAGATTAAAGATAAAGTTTTTCTAAATCTATAATATTATAGAGAGAATCAAGAAAAAAGTTTACTTCTTACTTAACGTCAGTTCTCAAAATAGATTGTGTTAAACGATTGCCTGATTTCAAACTTTATGTGACTGAAAAAGGCAGTAAACATCTGAAGAACTAACTTCACTAAAATGACCATAAGCGAATTTATTCAAGACATGGAGGAAAATAAACAAGACATGATATTTTACATAAAGAAAGTTTTAACAAAGTCTTTGGCTGTGGATTTTTTTTTTATCATGCTGAAAAATCCAAACATGCGACAGGATTTGAACACAAGACCCTGGGATCGGTAGCCAAGTCTCTGAATTATAAAGCCGCTACAACTTCACTCTAATTACGTGGAGGTGCATAAGTTATTCTTAATTCATTATGAAAGAAAACATATTGCAAAATATGATTGGCAGATTAATTTTTATAAATTTCCATTAGAAAGCAATCAAGCTAAGAAATAATAGAAAATATATTATACGCAAAAAATATATTCTCTGTACAAGAATAATATACTACAGTATTAATGATGATGATGATAATATTTATAAACATATTTGTTCATGGTGCTTGGACCGCAAAATTGGGGAATAATTTATCTGGAGTTTTGAATGAATTATAGTTATGGTAGAGGGCAGTGTTTGTAATTGTCACACCTTCACAGTTAATTTATTTGATTATTTGAAATCGTTTTGAACAATTATTTAATCTATTTGGTAAAGCATTAGGACAAAAGTGCATGTTATATATTTAAAAACACTCTTTTACCATGATAAAACGTGTGAAATTGACAAGCTATTAGAGTAGTTGATAGGTAATGAATCTGTTTACGACATAATGGCTACTCATTTTCATATATCTATATATTTCTTTAGGGTGATTACATCAACTTAACTAAGAAAGTGGACAATAATTGGTGGGAAGGCAGGATAGGCAACAAGATTGGAATATTCCCAGCATCATATGTTGAAGTTATAAAAGAGCCACAGGGTAAGTACATTAAGTTATTGTTACAATCATAGATGCAAACAAACCAGTGCAAATGATGGATTCTTGTACTGATTTTGCAATGAGAAGAGATGTGTGTGTGTCCCATACCATATCTTACCAATCTCATCGATTAGTGCACCAAACTTTTCTGTATTTTCTCTCTCTTGACATCCAAGGTTTCTGAGACACCCTTCGTCTAGGGTAGTTGGTGGCACAGTCCTGGTTCTTGCGCTGCCTTCCATATGGTGGTGGCTCACACAAGCACTTAGGGCCAGTCACTTTTTGAGATCTTGCTATTTTTTATTTAGTTTTTTTATGTTTTTTTCTGCACAATTTTTATTTTTATATAGTCTAACAATTGTAAATGAGTGTCCCAATTAACACTTTGACTGCCAAACACGAAGATCTTCGTTTTTGGAAACACAACCCTTGACTGCCAAACACGAAGATCTTTGTTTTTCGCGTTTTTTTACGAAATCCGGTAGATAGGTTAATTATTGGTATATACTATAAATATGGACACTATATTCGGTCTGGACCGTGAATATTTTACTTTTTGAAAGTAATTAATCTGGTTACGAACGATTGTCAAAATGGTACCTGTCGAAATAACATACACCGCGCATCACAGTAGCGCGTACAGCGATGGTTTGGCGCATTGTGTATCGGTCGCGCGCTAGCTATGCCGCCGAAGCATTACAAAGGTTTATGTGGATTGGCATGTTTGTTTGTTATCTGAATAAAAAATAATGGATGAATTTTCAATATGAAGTCTTTAATTTTATTATTGTATGTATACCCTAATTGTTTTGGTGTTTCAATGTAAGTGGCCGAGTTTCACGCAACAAACTTGTTTAGAAATGGTATGAATATTATCATCAGTTTACTAGCTAGGCTAGTAGTACTAGGCTATAGCCTAGGCCTAGTCGTAAAACGGTTCTGGACCAACTTTAGGCCTAGTTAACTAGGCCTGGTGTCTTTACTATGTGGATTTTGGGGAAACATTGATGTAAGATTTATGATTTATAAAATGTAATACATTTTTCGATAGTGATAACTTGTTTTTAAGTAAATTTTTCGTTGTTGGTTGATCTCACCAGGCGATATTTTCATATTGTGATGTCTTGCACAAAATCGCGAATATCTCGACTTTCTTGCGCGAAACTACGAAAAACTCAAAAAGTGGGTTACTTTCATTTTACTATTACGATTTACATATTGCGATTTGAAAATTGTTCTTGGTACCATTGTAAAGCTAAAATCTTTATGATTATTTTAGTCTAAATTACATGTAAATCAGATACATAGTTTCAATCAGCTTTAATAAAAACATCAAATTGGGCTATAAACGCTGGCGGTGGCAGTTTCTAACTGGAAAAACCTCTGGCAGTCAAAGTTTTAAACAATATTGGTTGCCATGGCACTTATATTTGTTATATTGTATTCTATTTTTAATGTTCTATGGAAATAAATATATCAAAATAGTCAAATTCCTAACTTCCTTTTTAGGAAACCCAAACATTACAACCCTTACCAAGTGTTTCTTATTCATTCAAATCATTTATGAAAAAAGAAATGTTTTGTTGTTTGTTGTAATTTCAAATAATATAATTGTGTTTGTTCTCTGCTGCACCATACAAACCATCTAATAAGTTGCCATGGTTTTTCAGCTTGCCAAACGTATGAAAATTGAGTATGATAATCAAGGTACACAACATAATAGTTCTTGTATTATATAACATTATTGAATTCATGCATTCTATCGTTTTTGACACATTAAAAAATGATTAACATGCTATATTCCCCCCAAAAAATACATTTCTTGTACTTCATTTTACTTAGAATTGTTATTCTAAAAACATCATCTTCAATTTTGACCTTGCTTAGGATCTTGGAAATTAAAATGCAATTGCTAATGAAAATGTAACATATAATGTTACCATAGAGATGTATATCTCTTCCAGACTTTAGCAAAACAATGTCATTAAATTAATCATTAATGAAGATTGTAAATTCACCGTCAACTAGTACTCAATGAACTTTTTGAACGGCACCAACGAATTTACTGACTCTTTGTTCTTTATTTCTTTCCATATAATTCTAGCATATTTCAGCGTTATTTTAACTTCTTGTCTTTAGCCGTAAATTACTGAAATTAAACATTAACAACATAACAATAATAAGCAATGTAGAATAAATCTACAATAAACGATTATCACAGCTTCAAAGAAATACCGCATACCTAATACAGAGTCCCAAATTGACCCTTGACCTTACATGCTCACTCAAGCGGAACGACAATATGCCCATCACATATTTCCTTGCAACGCACGTGCGATGAAATCATAGTACTTAGGCAATAATGCGGTGTCTGTTCTAGGCTAAATTCTATATTAATAATAGTCAAATAAATTTACGATACGCATCAATTACTTCTATAATGATTCTAACATTAGATGCATTATTCCATATCATGATAAATGGTCAAACAATAAAAGTATGAGCAATCTAAAACAATGAATAACTCTCAACTACTACTGTGGTGAAAACAATATCGCCGCCAGCCTCTCAATACGAGCGAAACCCAACAGAATGCTAGCTCCAGGTGAGAACTTATACTCCTTTGATATCATTATAATTAACATAAAGTAAAACAAAAAAAACATAATGAACCATGTATTACCGGTTCTGGTGTCGTAACCTTTTTACAACTTCTTATGGCTTTTAAATCTTGCGAAGACATTCGTCAGCACATCACATTCTTTATCATCATGTCTGCCCAAAGGACCGCTCCAAGAGTGGGGGCACTATAACTTTAAACTACTGAAGTCAAATCAGTACAAAGATCAAAGAATAATGTTCAAATTTTTTCTCAGTATCATAATCAACATGGTATTTTGATCTATCAACATTGTTTTCATCCCTGTGTTGCAGTATTCCTCCTCGTGATCAATGTTACCATAGTTTATTCATCTTCTTACTGGTCTTTATTTATTTCTATACTTGTAATCATCATTTTCATTCATTTCCTTGCTTGTACTTTTGTTGCTTTGTATCAATATACTGTATTCATTAACATGATTGACATTGTCATCAAGATACAAGCAATGCACAGGTCAATATTGGTTGGTTGTCAGATCAATTTAATATCTGTGGTCTCTTTAGCTCATAACAAGCGAACATTTTCTTAGATTTTTTAGACAGTTTTTGGAAGATAAATAAAAATTAAAGTAACATTTTGGGTTGGGCAAAAATTAAAAATATATTGTGTGACAATAAATGAAGTTTTTTTTGGTGTCCTTTTTTCTTAATTTCTATCCCTGTTTTTCTTTTCATCATAACAATCTCGTGATCAACATCATATTGAAGTTTTTTATCATATATTATAGACTACTCTCCATAATGCGTACATAAATAAATATATAAATCTAAAGCAGTAGCAAGTGAAGACGTTCAAATTGTAGTATTATTTTGAAGTATGCCCTCTATAATTCATTGAAGTCGCACACTGTACATGTTTGGGAATATCTAGACTGACATTCCTAACATGTTTCACATACCATCTATGAAAGTTCAACTTTGTTGAAGTTTGCACAGGTCTTGCTCTTAATGAAGTTAATATTGTTTGACTTAAGTAATTCATTGAGACATCGGTCACAAGAAACCTTTTTACACTAAATCTTATTTGAAAGCATTATTTAACACGCACATAAGTTTATTTTATATTAAATTAATTCTTATGTTGTATTCGGGTCAATGGCTATGTATATAATAAATTTCCTAGGAAAGAAAGAAAGAAATATAGCAGTTGATACTTAATATAAAATGTTGTCTGTTACAGTATTTTAAAAAATAAACAGTATATTAAGTAAATATTAATTAAATGTTTTTCTAAAGACTGAGTTTTTATACTGTGGTAGTAGTTTTACCTTCATTATGTTATAAACATTTAAATCCATTGCACTAATGATTGCTGCAGCCATTTTCCAAATAAACTATAACAATAACTTGCATGTATTTATTGAGCAGTCAAGAAATGAAATGTGTGTTATTCAACACTGTATCAACTGTTATATAGCATAGGTGGATCCAATAGGACCCAGTCATCCCCTAAGTTTTGAAAATTACAATACAGTATATAGCATATTAGTTCAGCCACTGTACAGTGCCACATTAATTTACTTCCCCTTCCACCTGTTTCACAATGTCTTTGAGAATGAATGTTAAGGTAACATGTTTTCCATGTACATATACAATGTAGATAATAAAGACATAATATCAAATCAATGGGAAGCTAAAATAAATATTGGCATAATTTCAATTCTATTGTTATTATCTATATATAATAATGTATACATGTTTGGTTTTGAATATATCATTTTTCTATTTTACTGCATTGCAGTAGCAATATATTATGCTACTCTATGAAATTACAAAAAAAGGCATTAGAACTAATTGAATTGGGAGCTTTTAAGATATACAGTACTTTTACAATTAACTGATTAGAATAGAACTGTTGCTTCTTTTTAGGTAATGTTCAACCCAAGTCACCAGTTTCTAGGACGACACCATCCCCAAATAGAACAAGCCCTTACCAATCCACATCATCCACACCCTATCGTCGTACAAGCCCTCAAAGTCAACAAATGAGAGTACAACAGGAAAACCCGAAAAGCTTTCAAAAGCAACATCAAACTTATTCCCAACCGCCAAAGGTACAGGTAACTATCATTTGATTTGTTAAAAAAGTAGTTTTCGTTTTACAATGGCCTATGAACTACACATATTGTGTCATTTACATCTGGACCTACAATGTGTGAATGTCCCAATGTCCATGTACATGACTAGTTTTGACCTACAATGTCCCAATGTCCATGCACGTGACCAGTTTTGACCTACAATGTGTCAATGTCCATGTACATGACCAGTTTTGACATACAATGTGTCAATGTCCATGTACATGACTAGTTCTTACGTTCTAGGTTGTCGCAAATCTACAGCTCCATTTTATATTTGGCGGCGGGGCAATTGATTTCAACACCTGTATGCTAATTTAGAACTGGACACTCTTGAGGCAGCCAGAAGAAATTAAGATTTTTGAAATGCATAAAAGTAGAAAGGAAATAGGAAATTTCTGTGGAATTTTTTTTTCATCAGGGTTTTAAAGAGAATTTCCTGTACAAATTAACAAAATTAAACTAATTATTTTCTACATGGAAATTATGATTTATATATTAATTGCGTATGTAAAATAAAATTTATATTAAAAATGGTTAATTATTTTTTCAACAGTCGGCATTTTTACCACCTGCTTCTTCTTCATTCAAGGTAAATGAAGTATCTGGGTATAAGGGAGGCGGAGTTTCTAAGCAACCACAAGACACGTAAGTACAGCTTATTATTTGTACTTAGCATAACTCACTTACCATAGAATTGATAACTCTAATTAGTAAACCAGAGCCAATTTTTTTTTTATGATTTATTTAAATTCCAAAAGCAATCAGAGATAATTGGGAAAACTTAAAATTGATATGCTTTAATTAAAAAGAGAATCAAATGTATGTTTACGTGCTTGTCAATCCCAAGGTCTAGGGTTCAATCCTGACCTTTGCTTCATAGTGTAAAACTACTCCACTCCCGAAGTCTCAATTGTAACTTTTTATAAGCATGAAGTTTAGTTTATCCTGTAATTGGTGAGTAAACTTGCTGTTGGATGTGTATACAGTAATAAAAAAAGAATAATAATTAAGGTGAGGAGTTCTGAAATGCAGCGTGCGAATGCATTTCATATGGCCCGCAAATAGCTACTGCAAAAAAAAAAAGAGTAAATAAATAAAAGTAATGTTAGAAAGGGGGTTAACTCTTTAAAGCTGATGTGTGGCTACACTGCAGGTTGACATCCAGAAACCATCCATAGTTAATGAGTTCATGAACTAGCCCTGACAATGTGTGCATCTTTATAATTTATTGACCAATCTAAGTGTCAAAGGTTAACAATGTTACAACTAACAACGTTAAAATTGAAATTATTAAAATGTAAATTATTATGTACTGATGTTTTAACCTTACAAACACAACATTAAAATATTGAAATCAAATTTTAAATGATTTATTTAGATTCCATTAAGAATTTTGAAATTATTTTTGCATAATAACATTTTAAAATGTTTGCGTATAACGTGTTGCAATATTTTACACAACCTAGTCCAATCTTGTAAAGATATCCAAACATCAAACTGTACAGGATTTTTTTCAGTGCTCACTTCTCCCATCTCCATTGTTTGGCCAACAATAAATATAAACTAATTGTAATGTTTATCATAATGTTTTAAAATGTTTATTGATTTCGATGCATTCTATCCTATTGCCTCAGCAACATATTCATTTAAAATACTGTTTGTGTGTAACTTTTTTTCTTAATGTTTCTACTTATTTCATATATTATAATATCAAATCATAATTAATTGATTGCAATATAAGATTTTAAACCTTTGAAAAAAAAAAACATTTAAATCTTTGTTTCCACAGTTTATTTTATTAATTATTCTTTAAATTAACTAACTAAATATTCTTTATTCATTTTCACAATATTATCTCAAAGATTCTAATTAATATATAAGATGCCCGATTGTATACATGAATCAAAAGTTAAGTAGCAATTTAGAAATCTGAAGAAGATCCCTGGATACCACAGATTCCATATCACATTCTTTATCTATATGATTTCACCAGACTCATCTTATATATTTTAAGCAATCAAGCTGTGTATTTAATTATTACTTAAGAATTTCGTCATTTGTTTGTTAGCACAGTGCCTACAATTTTCAAGTTATCATTCTGAATTTTTCAGTGTAAATAGGTATATACTAACAAAACATGCAGGCCTATTGAAATTCAAGAAAATTAGCTGCACAATTTATTTTAAAAAAAGAACAGTTTTTTTTAAATGGGCCAAAATATCAACATTTTGCCAAGTACTTCACTTAGTCTTCACTAAGTGCTCTCATTTAGTTATTCTTTCTCATTCACAGAATATGTTATCATAATAAAAGTTGTTTTAATGGTGTTTTGTATTGTTTTAATGGTGTTTTGTATTGTTTTAATGTTGTTTTGTATTGTTTTAATGGTGTTTTGTATTAATGGTGTTTTGTATTAATGGTGTTTTGTATTAATGGTGTTTTGTATTGTTAAAATCATATAGAATTGTTGTATTTTGTTCTTTCTTATACTATCCTTTATTATTTAGATTTGTATTCAATATTTATGAATAAATAGATTACAACATTACATATTAAACATTTTGTGCACAGTATGAATTCAGAAAATATGAATAGAATATGAAACTATATTTTGTTATAAAAGAGAGGTTTCGCAATCTTACGAATAATACGATAACGAAAACGGATATGTCACGCACACGTATTCGTTTTCGTAAGCCAGTAAAAATCTGTTTCGCATGGCAACGAAATATTGAGGGTGCCATGCAAAATATGACTGCAGTAAATGTGAGCGAAGCGCAGGTACTTGTTGCTTGGTGCTTGGTTGCCTAGGCCTAGCGTAACACCAAAGCAAACTTTAAAAACTGCTATTTATCAAAATTGACCTGGCATTTTAGTAAATTACTTTCAATAAATCTATAATTATATTATAATCATGAATCATTCCTGATTCAAATGCAAAATGTGCAAAATAGATCAAAAACTATACTCGTTTTGTAGTTACGAATATGACTGGTGATATTCGTCAACACGAATACGCTTTACGAATATGAAATGGGGATCAGCTCAAAAGTTTCACAAATGTGTGACGTTTTCGTTATCATATTCGTAAGGTTGCGAAACCTCACTTTCACCTTCTCTAACGAAAACAAAAGTTTATTAATAGTATTCAACAAATTTGTAGAATTTATGTAAATTTGCATAATATCACCTGCATATAATTAATATAAAAAAAAAAATATTGTATTATTTGAATCACCTGATAGTATCTCGATCAGATATATTGTCCCTATTCTGATTTTTTTTTATGCCATTTTAATGTTAGATAATTAGTTCACTTTGTCCAAAAATTGGATCCCCAAATATTGGTTCCCCACAAAAATGAATTACATTTGAAAAATATAATTTAAGGCAAAGAAATAGTAAAATTGTCTGTCAGAAAATGGGTTTTTGGTTAATTTTAACTGTTTATTTTGTCTTTTTATAAGTGAAGTCATGGTTTTTAACTTCTATTAAAACTGCAAAATGGCCTATTCAAAGTCTTTTTATAAATCTTTATTTTTCATTGTTTTGGAAAATACATCTTTAATATTTATGTTTTTCTTTATTGTTAATTATTTGTGAATTTTCCACATAATATAATTATTATTTTTGTGTTTCATTATCTATTTTAAGCTGGCACGTGATAGATTTTATTTACACAAAATTTGATCCGTATGTAAAATCATTTATTGTAGTCGCATTTTCTTTTAAATTTGCTTTTTTGTATATTTTAAATGTAGTTTGGTACAATTTTGTCACAATCATAAAAAGAACATTTATAGTTCTTGAATTAACTCCAATGATTCATTGCTTTGTTGTGTTGTTCTTTTATGCATTCTTCAATTTCACATCTGCAAAAAGGAACAACTTGTAACCAGGTTTGCATAGTAGGAAGAATGAAAAATCTCCCAAGATTTCACAGGGGTCCCCATACTGCGCATGTGTATTGCCCGTGAATTTAACTGACCAATCACAGTACACTAGTAATAAAATAGCGCCCCTAACTATGCAATGACATTACTTTCTCCCAAGATTTCTCACAGTTCACAGATGTGTGTATGAAAGCGTGTAATAAACCGGGAGATCAAACCTGGTTACAACTCGTAATAAAGAGGTTTCGCAATCTTACGAATACGATAACGAAAACGGATACGTCACGCACACGTATTCGTTTTCGTAAGCCAGTAAAAATCTGTTTCGTATGGCAACGAAATATTCAGGGCGCCGTCCAAAATATGACTGCGGTATATTTGAGCGAAGCGCAGGTACGTGTTGCTTGGTGCTTAGCTGCCTAGGCCTAGCGTAACATCAAAGCGAGTGGGGACTTTAAAAACTGCTATTTATAAAAATTGACCTGGCATTTTAGTAAATTACTTTAGTAAATTACTTTCAATAAATCTATAATAATATTATAATCATGAATCATTTATGATAGATCAAAACCTATACTCGTTTTGTAGTTACGAGTATGACTGGTGATATTCGTCAACACGAATACGATTTACGAATATGAAATGGCGATCAGCTCAAAAGTTTCAGAATGTGTGACGTATCCGTTTTCGTTATCGTATTCGTAAGGTTGCGAAACCTTCCTATTACCTAGCTATATTAACATCGGCAAGGGTTCGAGCCTCACTCGCTCCATAGTTCTGGTGGATCGTAGGTCCAGTGTACACATCTGGCTCATGTGCACAAGAACCTAGTACATCTTTCGATACGAGTAGGGGGTTACACCGGTGTAATAGTATACACGCAGCCACTGTCACTCATCAAGAGGGCCCCTTGATTGTCAGCATACACTGTTTGAGTCACTCTCTCTATAAATAGGGTATAATAAAAAATGGAAAATAGGTGTTGGTCGTAGTACTAAATCATGAATTACTCCTTGTTCTTTTTTTTGAAAAAGTGTAATTTTCAAATGAAATTTACCTTTATTTGTTATTTTCTCTATAATTTATTAATTTTAATTTGTATACATTTAATGTGTTCTCTTTATTTGTTTAAAATATAGTATTTTCTTTTTAAATTGTCTTATTAGTTGTAGCCTTTATTATGTAAAGTAGTTTTGTATTATTACAGTGTAGATTAAATAAAAGAAATCATATCTTTACAATCTAGTTGTTACAAATGTAATTTTTCTATACTTACAGGTACCGAGCAATTTTTGCATATGCGCCTCAAAATGAAGATGAATTGCTTTTAGAGGAAGGTGATGTAATTTTAGTAATGGAGAAATGTGAAGATGGGTGGTTTGTGGGTACATCTGCAAAGACTGGCCAGTTTGGAACCTTCCCTGGAAACTATGTTGCTAAGTTCTGTACGTATTAATTATGTATCAATATCATTTTATAATAATAATAATTATAAAGTTCAATTTTAGCTGAAAAATTAAGGGCATCTGTAAGGCTACTTTCACATCACCCCTGGATTAGATTCGCCACCCTGAGAAAAATATCACAAGCGTTGAGCGTGCTTTCACATCGAGCACGAATTCGGTTATCAGTTGTAAAGCGAGGTTATTCATGCTCACTTCTGATTCTGATTTCAGAAAACAATTGGATTCTTGATCCATCGAGTCCGAATTGGGTACGAATTTGGATGAATGATCCTATGCTTTATTACAAAATTTTTCTCAGGGCACCAGTCCGAATCCGGGCATGGTGTGAATTCAGGAGTTTTTTTGCCAGTACAAAACAAATTCAGATTTATTGTTTCTTTCAGAAATGAATTATCTTAATACACTTCATGTGCACATTTACCTACCAATCCTGACTTGAGGCCCATGTTCAATTCTGACCTAGTGCCAGGGTTATAACTCACTGTCAACTTTTTGTAAACCGCTCCCTAAGCCCCAAGTGTGACATTTTAAATAGCTGTATATATTTCTGTATATCCTTAAGTTAGAATATCCAAGCTATATAATAAATTAATAATTTCATATTTTATCTGTTGTATACATTGTTGTATATAGATATTTTACCATTAATATTTTGATTGATTTATTATTATTGTTGTTTTATATTTTAGATCCTGATTGAACAGATGAATAAGACGAGGTAATATTATTCTTCATTTGGCTAGATGTTGTTTATTAATCCTTTTGCTATTAGAACCAGTAGTCGGATTGTTTCAGTTTTACAGGACACCGGTTTAAACCGCTGTATATTAAAACAAATATTCTTTTCAAGCAATAAATAATGTATATGTATGTTGTTGAATTAGGTAAGATGCTATTTATTTTCTTCTCTTTTAAAATACTTTCCTCAGAGGTATGTTATATATATATATAAATATCATTCAGCTTATAGGAAAACAAATCTATTTATATCAGACAGGTACAATAAACTATGTTCAATATAATTATGAAATATTACATTACATTTTTATATTTTTTCATATAGTTGAATTCATTGCAATAATTGAATAACAATGTTTAGATATAATAAAATTTAAATATAATAAAATTATTATTAAATTAATTTTTAATATTAATTAAATATCTAGCAGTAACTATATCACTTTAAAAAAAATTTTGAGATGATCAATTTTATAGAAAACAAATTAAATTTAGATATAATTATAAGCCAAAGTATTGTAAGTTTATATAGAATATTAAATTGTAAATCTCAAGAAATGCCATCATTTCATAAAGAAATTAATAAATTGTAAAATAATTTAAAATAACTTACACAAATTAAATAAAAAAAAAAATCAGTAAATTTTTATAATAAATAAATGATATGAAGAATAGACTTTATATACAGTTATATTTAAAAATAGTTTTACAATTATTAGTTTGTTTTCTTGCACATTTATAACAATTCAATTTGAAGCTCTAGTTTGACAGAAAAAGTTTGATTTTGTGCCCAAATATGGTAGTGATATGACATCATGGCCATTATGAGAACATGATATTTTTTGTCACATTGAGTTTGATAGTGTAGACAGGGCTTAAGCTTCAATATGATGAATTCTTTGTGAATTATCAAATACATTATTTATAAATTTATAGTAAACAGCTCAGTATTCATGCCATTTAAAAAAAAATGGTTATATTTTGTAAAGTCTTCCTGCTAATTTGTTAGTTTTATATTTCTAAATAACCAAATAAGGCTGATATATTTCCGCTTAAGTTATTTTATGCTTCCTTATAATAATGTAGATAATGCAATTACTTATAGATATTTTTATTTTGCTATGTTAATGTTGTTTTAGTAGTGATATATTGGCTAAATTATCCCTGCTATAAATTATTGTAGTTTGTTGACGTGTTTCACTTGTGCTATGCATAGTCTCCATTATCCTCTGTCAGGTTTTTGAGTAGCCTTTTAATATATAATTTTTAATTTCTTTGTTTACACATTTTTAAAAAATCACTTTAATCCAGATATGCCACCTAAATACATTTTGTAAAAATTATTTAATTATTATGTCAACTATTTTATTTGTTATTGACATTAGTAATTTAAAGATAACAGTAAATTAAAAAAACTTTAATATATTTAGTATCGCTGTATGTTTGTGTAGTTAAAATCGGTTAAAGTTTCAATACAGTATGTTTTTGCACCTATATAGTTGTTTTTTATTTAATAAATGTTAATTATATTGTTTTGAAAGGAAAATGTATGTCCAGTGTTTAGATATATTTTTGAACTAATTACGCACATTTTAACAAAAAGTGAGGAACTCTAAAGCGCCCTGCAATAGTACTAAATTGAAACCGTGACTATTTTGAGGATTAAATAATTATGAGAATATGTTAATGATGATAAGTTATCATTGAGTTTAGGAAAGATAATGTGATTAATACATTGACTTTCCATATTTACAATATACAATGTATTTTAATGATAGATTGAAACAAATTATTTAGACATTTTTGTTAAGTTGGTTTTGAAAATAACATGTAGTTAATGCATTGATTTTATGATTTCTAATTACTGTACACTTAAATATAATTATAATCCACCTATGAATTATATGGATTTAGATATTGGATTAATATTTATGATTTAGTTTTAAAGATGATTTTAATGTCAAGTAGATTGGATTTGGTTTGTGTGGTAGAAAGATGTAATTTAATGATAGTTACCACGATTAGTTGGCGGTTTATTTTAACATAAAGATTTGACAAAATATAGTAATTCATTTTTTGAGATTTCTTAAAATTGATTGAGAAACACATACATATTAACATAAATTAGGGAATTGTAATAATAAATTTCAAGACTCTTTGGATAAAATTTAAAAAACTTTATATTACAAAACATCAGCGTGTATATAAGATTTATAATGCATTTTCAGAGTATTGCGTAGATATTATTATTATTAATATATCTTGATTTAACTATTAACATTAATTTATTTATTTAATTAAGAAGGAGTGTTGTTTATATTGGCGTGTATAGCACTGAGACTGCGCAGTTAATCACATTATTGTTGTATGCACTGCCGTTCTTAGACATTAAAGTGACACATTTTGCAACTTACTATTTTAGTTGTATCATGTTTGTTTGTATTTATTAATCAACCCGTAGTCCTTTAAGCCGTGTTACGCAGCCAATAAAAGCCGATAATTAACCGATAAAGTTCCTGTGGAAACGGGGTTTAACCGATATTCCGCTGGAGAAAAATTAACCAATAATTATCTCATTCAAATCAGATAATTATCGGATAAATCCTTGCGTTGTGGGCTACTCATTTCTAAATCATCACCAAGTCCTTTTATACAGTAGTTTCAGTGTGACACGAAATTTTGAACTATCGTTATCTATATCGTTATCGTTTGTTTTTGCCAATTTTAACACCCGTCCCTAACATTACGGTTTACCCCAAACTGTTGGAAGTTTCTTCCAAATTACTAAAGAGCAAAATTCATAAAGGGCTGAAATTCATAATCGCTGGAATCACCTCGTTAAAGAAAACGGAAATATGTCTAGTTAAATTGACAACAATACAATTCTCTAAACGTCAAGAAACCGGTACCGGTACAGTACCAGCTGCACCATTGCTTTGGTATATTCCAAATTATGACATGAACAAGTTTGATGTGACAATAACTTTTAATTTGAGGACTAAATGTATGTTTCACAGCACATTAAGATTTACGAATTCAACAGATGTTTCGAAATGTGAACGGCTTCCAATCAACTTTATTCATGTCAGCTGTCATGTTGTTTTCACATATATATCAGATCAGCTTTTCACAAAAACTCTGAACATATCACATTATAAAGCTTGGTTCCCACTAGGAAGCAACGTAAAGACGTAGACGCAACGCAAACAAGTTGACCAATGACAAGCGCGACAGTTCGAATAATCCATCGCATGTGATTGGTCAAATCCATTACGTTGCTACGTCGTTGTGTTGCGTCTGTAGGCCTAGTGGGAACCACGCATTGGGCATTCCACCGTCTTTGAAGTTGTCTGTTTCTTGTTTATAGTCCCATACTAGTAAAATTCACAACAAAATAAGCATCAGACAACATTATACCTTTCCGACATTTTTATTGCATATATTTTTTTAATTTCAAGATATGAAATCAAAATGACACTGTGTAAAAATGATAAATTATCGTTATTATTTTATCCAGTCTCCATTATAGGCTATCGACACCTAGTATTTCCCCGGATTCTATGACGTCGTGTGAATTTTACTGATGCCATTCTTCTCTTGTGTAATAATTACATTGCTTTTCTGTGATTAACAAAATGGAGGCCAAAACTACACATCAACATCCAAAATCTAGGCAGATACACCAATCGATTTCTACTCAACATCCACTCCATTTGAATGATTTATTAGTAGGCCTAATGCCTACTATAATGAACAGTTGATTCCAGCATTGCATTGTTCAGTACACTTTTCCTTTTCTTTATAATGTTTTTTTTTCCATACCTTTTCCTTTGATAAATCAGATAACTGTTCATTTTGTCACGGATACATTATTAAATCCAGTTCTTACAATAATTTAGATTCTTTTATACTAGAGAATGTGCTTATAAAAGTTTCTTTTTACAATTTTTATCGAACGAGTCACCATCATTTTGAAATTCCAACATTTGTCTATAAAACTACATGATTAACTAATCAATTTATACGGCTAATTTTCAAGATCCGCAAAAACACGATAGACATATAATAATGTATATCAAGTTGTCTCTTTTTATCATTTACCAACACAATTTTTAGTTGGTTAAATAGTTTAAATACATATCTTTTTCATATTTTATTGCATTTAACAACATGCCGAAATAATGGATATAATTGGGTTATTTTGTTGTCACCAAACCGGATTTTGATTTGGGAATTCATAATTTAATTTTGCAAGAACATGATGCTGACCTCCATTAGATCAAAGGTTTTATGTTTGGTTGCGACACGATCAGTTCCACGCCCCTAAACAGAAACCGGATAATAATGATACTTGAAACTGTAAGCGTATAGTATGAATTTGTCACAGCCAATCCTAAGATCAAAGGACTGTTAAAAGTTCCTATCTTGGCAAGGTGAGCTCAGTTGTTGTTAGATTGCCTTGTTGTCACTAAAATAGTGTGAATTTTGATGTCTTTTCCGTTGGAATAATGTCTTTTGTTATCATCAAATAAAATGTTTAATCATTGCTTTGTGAAAGTTTAATTTTGATATCATATTTGAAATATAAAAACACACTAATGTTTATTTCTAATCTGCAAATTCCATAACCAACGTCTATACTATCAATTAAAAAAAAACGTTTATAAATCTTCACTTTGTGGTAGCCACATTTTCGGACCTTTTACCGGACGAATTTTTAACGCAGATTGGTTGTGTCGACTGATTCTCGGAGATGTAGAGTGTTGCTCAAATTGAACTCTTCTGCTACGTACTGCCGTAGAAGGAATGATCTCCTCTTCTTCTTCCTCCTCGTAATAATCTTGAACCCATGATTTGGGTCTTGCGTTAAAGTCGCTTAGTTTTTCTTGCCTTGCCTTCTTCGTAGAGATTCGGAATTCACTTTTTGGCAACTGTGTATCAAGAATTCCAAGATCGAACGCGTCTTCTGAGCATTCTGAGCTATTCGCCCAGCCGGTTGGCGCACGGTTGTAGTTCATTTTGAACGGCTCAACTTCTCGATGAAACCGTTTTAGACGTTCAGAATCACCTTTCCAAGATTTGGTAGAACGAGGCCGAAATCCATTGGTGTAACTGTAATCGACTTGTTCTATTGATCTTTCTTGACTTCGTTGTTGAACTTTCCTAGGAATGCGTGGACTTGTGACGTTTTGGAATTTTCTTGTAGCGGGTTCCTCGTAGGTTTTATCAGCAGAGATGGTTACTTCTCTGAAGGTTTCTTCCCATGGTGAATAATTCCTAACTTGCTTTTTCTTAAAGACTTTGTCGTCATCGACAACGTGTTGATCTGTATGTTCACGAGCACGCACAAACATTTCCGCCGCTCGACTCCCGCGTTTTCCCGTAATTAGCTCTTTACTTTGAATTTTAGGCCTAGACGGCGAAACCGTCCGCCGTTTCGGGCGGTCTTCTTCAGCCATGTGTTGGGGATTCACGTAATAATCCTTCGATTGACTAGTGTGTCGCACCGGCTTCGGTTCGTATTGTTTAAACTTTTGTGATTCAGGAGCATATTGTAATTCATTGTGAGGAATTTCATACCCTGCCTGTTGTTTCATATACATCATTCGTCCTTTTGAAGCAGGATAGCCTGTCAACTCGTACATGCTTACACCGTATTCCTCAGCGTATGGTTTCCACATCTTAATAAAACAAAAGTTGTCAACTCAATACTCAAATTATTTTCTCATTTGTACGAAATAATAAAGTCACATTGACAGCAACGTTAAAACGCGTCAGTAAAGCCGCCTTGATTAAATCGTTTCTTTATTTTTTACTGACCACGATAGTGTATATTTCCACGTAGTGTCCATATATAAATTTCAGTCAATAACGCCTATAAAGTCGAATCACAGTTTGTTCATAAAGTTTAACAGCTGTCCAACTGCGATGCTGTAACGTATATTGCGTTAGGACGTCATCAGACACGTGTACGCCTCAGGGGCATGCGTTTTACCTGTTCTGACTTCTCTCCCTATGGATAAAATTAAATGAAATCATAACATAATACAGTAGGTTGTTTAACGTTAAAGTACTTAGTACTTTGCCCCAGTAGGATCAAGCTAGGATTACGATAAGTTTACATACTGACAAACTGAAACAATACTGGATTCGACCTAGACCAGTCAGTGCTCATACAAATTATTAAATTAATGTTGAATTTTTGGTTTACTCCAAATACCTATCAATAATTTTACTGTATAGTTCATTGATTTTTTTCTGTTATCTTGTTGTGAATATGATTTGAAATGCAATAAGTTCAATAATTTATATTTTGCCATGCAATATTATAATTTTACTTATAAGCTCATAGTTTCTAAAACGTCTGTTTCTGATTGGACGTGTTTTATCGCATTTGTGCTTTTCTAGTCCAGAATGGCTTTACATTAAAAGCTGTATGATCCTGAATAGAGATCAAACCATCATCAAACTGATTAAACAAATTAATATTTCCCAAAAGAGATTTAAAACAGACTTTCTGCTTGTTTTACCGATGGTAAACAATTCGTTCCATTTCCATTTATTCATTAAGCGATTAAATAGTCTCCAATACATAGGCCTAACGGTATATTTTTTATTAAATAGTCTCCAATACATAGGCCTAACGGTATATTTTTTAATAAATAGTCTCCAATACATAGGCCTAACGGTATATTTTTTATTAAATAGTCTCCAATACATAGGCCTAACGGTATATTTTTTATTAAATAGCGTACACAAATTAAATAAAGAGAAAACCTTTTGAAATGACTGAGGGTTTTTTTTTTTTTAATGTTAGTTATAAACTTAAATATATATTGTCCCAATACCCCCACCATTCGCTTAAAGTGACTATGCCATTTTAATGCCACATAGGCCTATTAGTTATTCGCTTTGACAAAAAAAATGGATTGGACACAAAATTATTTAGGTCTACCTAATGTTGTTTTGGTTGTATTTAACCGTTTATTTTGTCTTTTTATAAGTGAAAACATATTTTTTACAGTTTTTTTTCTCGAAAGTGATTAACTTTAAAACTGCGAATAGCAACATTGTCACATTGGTTCACGCATTAGACACATGCGTAACATAACACACACGTTCACTGTACATTTGAACTTGGTACCGTACACCTTTGTGGGAACATTGCGTCTTGAAGGTCATTTACGATTATTCTATATTAAAAAGTTTAAAAACGAATATTTAATCTGAACGATGAATATAGAAAACAAACAATGACAATAAATGAATTAAAAAAAAAAATAAAAAGGAACATCTCCGGTGGGACTCGAACCCACAACCTTTGAATACCATCACATTGCACATTAGAAGTCCAACGCGCTATCCATTGCGCCACGGAGACATCTGAATGTCATACATATGTTTGTTGTTTCATAGATACTTTTTAACAATTAATTAATTATTAACGATAATGGAACGTGTATCCTAATCTTACGTATCCGTAAAAAACTCAAAACGGTGTGTTTAAAATACAGAATAGGCCTATAGCAAATAAAAACGCGTGATTTGAGAAACCCAGACAAGATAATAATCTTGTTAAAAGTCCACTGTGTCCTTTAATACTGACACAACTGGACACACCAGGGGTAAAAAGACCCTTCTGATGATGAAAATTAAATTTACGCCAACCCTATTTGAATACTGCGACTTATTCATAGCCTAACTGTACATAATGATGAGTCGTATATGCATATAATGTGAAACATTTTGTATCAGATTGAATTATAATTTTACAGTGAGTATTAGTAACAGGTTCCCACGATAAACTTATAAATAAGTCTACTTTTTATTTATATTTTCGTGTTTATACATATCGTTTGTCATTCCACCAATTATAAAAAATTGAAATAGGCCCATCTTTATATAAACGCTTATTCTTGAATAATATGTGATTTATTTTTTAATTTAAACTACTAGTGCGCACATTAATGTATAATAAAGATAACCCAAGTGTTTGCTTATTATCGCATAATGTGTAGTATTATTATAATCATCAAATACACGATAATTGTTTTAATTTTGAGAACTACCGTATCTTAACCTATACCGGTAGGCTACATTGTTACCGTACTTCTTATATCACTCGCAGTCGCACGAAATAAAAAAATCATATTTCCTTCAATTATGGCTAAATCAACAAGACAATTTTTCTAAATCCCTGTCAGGTAATTTATGAATAACCATAAAACTTACCTTCTGTTTTGCCTGTAAAAACGTCTAAAATACAGCCGCCTTTTTATTCTGAAGTGACAAGCAGTCCGGTTGGATCCGTCAACGTTAAATTCCCAGGCAAGTCTGTTGCATTCTACCCAGGCCTCAGCTCGATCGCTCGACAGATAATTTATTCATCATGGATCCATATTTGGAGGTGAAGAGGTGACATGTGCCCAGTCCGTCTCACTGAGAGGTACATTTATTTTCAATGAAAAGACTCATTAATAGCGAATACAATTGTTAGTATATCGGGTACTTAATATTTATAGAATGGTGTTCTGGTGTGAACCTAGGCCAAAACGAAATTTAAATTCCCAATTTGTGGGAATCGGTATCTAGAGGCTATATGTATCCCTTGTATCCACTTAGTGATGTAGTCCTATTGTAATGTAAACATAACATTCATTTTCCCGGCCAAATTTTGACCTTTATTTTTTGACATAAAGTGTTCAATTATATACTAGATCACGATGCTACGTATAAAAATATAGGAATATTACCGCATAATAATTGAATTAAGCTCGTATTTTAGGTGATTTAGCAAAAAAAAATCTTCGACATAAAACGCTTAATTACCATATAAGACGATGATAACACAATATATGGTTTTATAAGATGATGATTTCAATGTACGCGCAATATACAAATATTAGACCATAAGATGTTTTATTATTAAAACAAGAATGATTTAACAATGGTTTGTTAAAATATTTATTTATTGCAGTTCAAAGGCAAACTCAAAATGAACATTCAATTCTAAAAATGATGATTTAAAAAAAAACTAGGTCTATAGATAATAATTTTGGTGAATTACAATAAAAACTCTTTGTAAAAGCTACAACAGAAAAAGATATTCTTAACGAATTCGATCGGAAATTATTTAAAAAAAAGCTTTAATTTAATTAATAGCATTTCAACATGTTTAAATTGACGTATGGTGTTGTATTGTTTACTAGAATAAAATTATCCAGATTCAATATTGTTCTCTCCACCGCACTTTCTATAACGATTGTTTTACAATTATTATCATTATGAGTATTATTAAAGTAACCTACATTTTAAATGTTGCCTAATTTAAATAATTTTTATTCATTATATTATTTCCAAGAAAAATACAATACCATATCATGATTGTATGTACTGACTACTCTGGCAAACACACGAATACAACTTCCGTCCTTCAAAGTATCTCATCAAAAAAATACCTTCTTTACATCCAAAATACCATCATCATGTAAAAATAACTTTCTTTCAAAAAATATGACTTAATTTATTAGTGAAAACTAAGCTGACGGCATTATTCTCAACTAGACTCGTACACACGACCTATATCCACAATGTAATTACGTCATAGAAAGACTAATAAGAGAATATACACATAAACAATCATCAAAATACGTAAAATTAGTACATTATATTTCACATAAAAATAACAAATAAGGCTAAAAATAACAAGAAGTGACTGAAGTTGTTCAGAACATAAATAAGCAAGATTAATTGATCACACTCCTGTTTTGACGGTTATCACTATTTTTAATTTCATAGATACCGTGGTTAAAATACATTTCTATTTAGTTTCACATTTCAAAATATATTCGCATGATTAGACGCAAAATATATTGAAAACAACATAGGCATATTTGGCCAAACGAATTATTTATTGTTATTTACTCGAAAACAAAAGTTATCTAAAGTTTCGCCATCGCATATTAGAACAAAATAATTCTAAATGCCCGATAATGCTAGAACCAAGATAAAACCATCAGCTCCTCATTACAATTTTTTTGATTGATTTAGTTCCTTTCAAAAATTATTTCAGAAATGTAGTATAGATACGACTGCTAACAGACATTATAGATACACATTCCTAGTTACCTGATTCTGAAATCAAATAAACGCAGGTTCTACGATCTTTTAACACACATATTAGCCTATTATAATTATTTTAATGAAATACCGCAGATGAAATACAACAGAATATTTAAAAATATCTTTGTTAATATTATTATTAAGTTATTGAACGACGATTCGATTTATATCAAGACAGATAGATCAAAGTCACATGGCACATAAAAAGTAATTTGTAGGCTTTAGTTATATTGTAGGACTATGGCTAGTAATTTATTCTAATAACACTGCTGAGTATGGGTATAGAACCAAACATCAGCCACATAATAACCTAGTTAGGCCTAATATTAACAATTATCTAATACAAAGGTCTTCGTGTTTTTTTTTCTGAGTACACGTGAAGAATCTGTCTCTTTATTTTTTTTTACCGTTTTGAATGTGTTAATAATAATTCCTTCAACTTACATTATTTCCTAATGAGAATTCTAGACATATATTATATAATATATATAGTATTACAGATCGTCGCTTTCCACAATAACTGCGGACGTTGGACTGGAGTAGTCCCTTGTAGGTGAGTCGTGTTGGGTGGGAGATCGGAAACCTCTGGGTTTAGAATTAAAATTAGGTACCTTGTGTGGAACAGTGGGAAGACCCGCATTTGGCTTGAATTCATTAGTTATCGAAGACTCTGATAAGGGTGGGGAAATTATACCTGGTGTACTGTCTGGGGACGTCCAAGACCTAGGATTTGGACGAAAGTTAATTCGTGATGAGCCTGGACTAGCATTGACGTCGTTGTGCGTATTTCTGGCGTCAAATTTTGGCTGAAATCGTGGAGGTAATTCACCATTTGTCGTCGGTTTATCTGTCGATACTTCATCTGCTTTGAATGTCGGCCTTGCAACAGTGTAACCGGACTTCTTCGGCCTAAAATCTGGCACGATTGTAGACGACTGCATCCAGGAAGCCGGTGGTTTAGGTTTTTCAAATTTCTTAGTGAATTCAATAGGTTTAGTGCTTGTGTTTAAATAATCAAACGCGGCGTCCACCCTGCCTTTAGGATCTTGTGAAGCAGCTTCCCAGGGGGTTATTTTTGGTTTACTAACTGGAGCTGTTTTGCCCTGCATAGCAATAAATTCCAAGGATACATTGAGTGGTTCATCGCGTTCTGATTTCTTGAGCACAACTTGCGGTGCCGTCATCGTCGGCTTCTCAGGCACCACATACTTTTCAGATCGCTTTCGCCGTTTTTCAAACATTTGAGCACCGCGTCCTGTTTGTGACGTCAAATCCTGCACAAGAATGTTACATCGTTCTGGCGGAAGTAAGTCGTGTCTACACTTCTCTTTATCCTTCAAGTTGACATTGAAGTCAATAGGTTCTATAATTAATTTACGCACTGGGGGTAATTCGGGAGGGGGTAACGGTATAAATCCAGGAGGAAACATTGATACGCCACCTGAAGGGCCTGTGGTTGTCACTTCTTCAAATACCTCTGTTGTGGTGGTCACCGTTTCGTCAGGTCCTTGTCCAACACTTTCTAATGTCCATTTGGCACTTCTTTTTCGCCGCTTTGCGAACATTCTAGCTCCTTTTGTGTTCTTATTGGTCGGGAATAATAATAGATCAGAAATCGTTTTGCAGGCTTTACGGACATCTTCCGGATGTACGTCTGCGTCGACGGAGACTTGAGCTAAAATATTTGAGTATTGAAAATTTTATTAATATTAATAATCTGAATTACCGTCTGTATTATTTTATTAATCAAATATCATTAAAAACCACTCCACATTCACAGTGTAATGACATTAACCATAGGCCTACTGAGTCCTTAGTGTCGTAATGATCTAAATCGTCATCATAATCATCTCTGCATCAACATCATTAGGCCTACAATCATGATAATCATAATTAAACTCTGTAATCTTCATCATTCATCCAACATAAACAACAAATAAGTAATGTTGGGTTTCAACAAATAAACAATCATCATCATGAGAGATAATATTGATTGATCAACTAACTTTTAATTTCCTTAGGATTCACTGGAATTCCTGCTTGTAAATTGCGCAGAATAACACTCGGGTCGTTAATCTTATCGTCTCCGTTTTTCAAACTAGCCGACTCTGGGAGTGGGGGAGTGGGTGGGGCTGGTGGGATGGGTGAAGTGTTTTCTATGTCATTCTCAGTATCAAGTGTCATTAGAGTTGCATCCCCAGGCGCTGCAAAGCTGATCTCGATGGTATTAGGCTTGTGAACGATTGGCGTAGTCCATGTGTTAGTTTCCACATTGTTCATTTTGATTTCTATAAAATAAAATTTCAAAAAAAGTATAAGCCTAATGTTAAAAGTAGATAATGGTTGTTGGGTTATTTGTTATTTATATGAACTTAAACTCTCTTTTAATTCGTGATTTCTTTAATGTTAACAGCATTTTACAATTTTTTTAGACGTGACGTGGTCATAGCCTAATGTACTTAAATAAATATAGGCCTAAGTCATTACAGTAGTACAGGGAGACCGGGGGCGCTTTGAAACAGGGTCGATAATTTTCGATACGAACAAATTGGCCGAAATCTATTTACCAAGTAGGCCTATCAGCGAATTTCGATTATTAATTCAAGAAATATCCCTATTTATTAATTTTAACACCTGAAAGTAATTATTAGTGACGTCACTTGATTATAAACAACTAGTGTTTACTATTTTTTTTTAGTGTTTCAATGTACCCCATGTATATTTTATAACACAATGTCCTGTGTTTTTTCATTATTTTAGTCATTTTAGGACTTAGGCCTAACATTTTGTATTATTAATTATATTTTATCAGTATTGTTAGATCCATATTATTTGATGATTTGCTAGCATTATTATAGTTTATATGTTTAAGCATATATACTGATTGCCGTTTCAATGCACCCCGGGATATTTTGGAAGTTTCAAGACAATTTTTTTCAGAATTATTATCAAAAACACAAAATTTGTTTCAAAGCGCCTAGCCTCTGTCTCCCCTAATAGCAATCTCATTTTATTGAGAAACTTCATTCTCCCCAAGCCCTATTCCACAACCCACCAAAAATAAACAAAGAAAAAAAAACAACAGGCAAGTATTGAGAACAATGAGGATCAACCATGGACCTATGGATCAACCTTTGTACTAATGATTGATAGTAGGCATACTGTATAACTCATTCTAAATTATCTCCAGATTACAGAGGGCGTCCTTTAACCAATTATATTTGTGCACCACTTTATTGATTACAAACTTCTAATCACATTACGAATTAATATTTTAGTAAAACTGCAATGAATTTATTTGGAAAATTTTAAAAATGAAGCAGCAACAGTCAAAAAAACAATATAAGAGTCCATCAAAAGAACTAGTTTGTTTAATGCTATTCACAAATCAGTTCGTCTCCGTGGCGCAATGGATAGCGCGTTGGACTTCTAATGTTTAACAGCTGGCATTCAAAGGTTGCGGGTTCGAATCCCGCCGGAGATGTTCTTTTTTTTTTTTTTTTTTTTTTTAAACTCTATTTTTTAAAACTTTAGATTAAATAACAACTACTTTATGTTTTACAAATTTTGTTTTCTATTTATATTTTTCGTTTTGAGTTTTTTTTTTTGGTACATAAAAAATTATTTCCGTCACAAGAAACATGCAATAAAAAAGAGGGCGCTATTTATATTCAATCCCGAGCCATAATATCCATGGCTCTGATTCGATCATCTTCCTTCAGTCACCAGGATAATAAATCAAAGTTGAGCATTAAAAAAAAACCAACATTATACCGGTATTCTATATTAAACTTTAAGCTGTGTGACATAAAAATGTAAAGTGTAACAATGACGAAGTCGATGAAATTATTCATACATAAATACAGTGTGTATTGTTGATGTAAAGACACAGATACAGTATATTAATAACACAACAGGCCTATTTTATAATTTGTTTTATGCGAAATAACGGTAAAAGAAATAGAATAGGAAAACGAACGTCTAAAACAACATTATTATTTTACCTTTTAAAACTGTATTTTCATTGGATATAGGTGGCGTCCACGTCCTTGCGACAGGTGCCGATACAGGTGTAGTAGTAGCCGCTGGCGACCAGACTTGATTAACTACCCCATTTTGTAGATTGTTTGTTACAGTAAACTGTTTTTTGGGAGAAAGATGTATTCCAACGTCTGGACAGTCATCGTTAGTCCGGCGAACGCGTGACGTGGTTGTAGTGGTAGTTTTCTTGTAACTAGTCATCACTTGGGGCTGGTCGGCATCGCTTGATTGCTGTTTGTGTGGGGTTGCTGACCAGAGTGGTGCTTTTATCCCCGGGACTATTGTAGAAGGTTGGAAACGTATACTATGGAATCCTGTATTGGAGTGACAGCCAGAAAAAGAGAAAGAGAGAAAACCGTCACGATCTCAGTTAAATTAAATTGCCATGCTGAGTTGTTACAATAATCGTTTATTTTTCCACAAACAACAGCAAACCCTCTCTTCATCATCCACCCACACCCTCGACATTTTTATTACTCGACGTCTTAGGCAAAAATCATGAATAATTCATCAGATAAATTATGGGAAGAATTATGACATTATAGGGAGACGTCGAATCCCGGTCGTCAGCCTACCTTTAGGAGTTGAATTATTGGTCTGTGGTCTTCCGCCATAAAAACGTCGCTCCCCCGTACTTGTTTCTGCTGTTGATTGTTTGTTGTTAACGCCCTGCTGGTGTAGAGCTTTGGTTCTCGTCTGTTCTGTTTTCCCATCTTCGGTTTGGAGTTTCGTCACCGTGGTTTGTTTAACAGATGATGTATTAAGGCTTACTAAAATTAAACGAAAACTTTTATAATACAACAGTAGTTAGAAATAATATAATTAATACTATTTATATAGTCCGCACATGAATTAGAAAATAGCCTGATACTCCGACACAAGCTATAATAATAACGCACAATTAAATAAATGTGTCTTTACCGACATTGGAAATGGATATAATAATATATGAAACTTACCTGTCGAATTTATTTTGGGAGAAATCTCTATTTTTGCAGTCTTACGAACCGGTGAAGTGACAGGTTTTGCTGCCTCCGAGTCCAGAACGTTATTCTTCCTATCGAAAATACGATATAATTTCAACAACACGATTATAATTTTTTTGGCATATGTAAATAACTTTACAACAGGGTCTCGTGGCATTAATGTTAATAAGAATACTTGTTTAAATAATTTCAAATTTAACACTATCTTACCGTTTTACCTCTATGATTAGCATATCTGTAGCATTTTCCACGTGCGTCATCGCGTCGTCTCGTGACGCGTTTCCGACGGGTTTTCCGTTTATTTTTACGACTATGTCTCCTTCCTGGAGTTTCGCATTGTAAGCCTTGCTTCTTCTTCTGATCTACAAAGAATAAATATGTATACAGTAATTGATTGTATACAACTAATTTACCGTTCGGCTGGTATAACTTAGGTTCAACATAGTATTCAACAAGAAATTCTGGATTCGTAAAAATGGGGTTGATGATACCAGTCATCGAACTGTCAATTTACACCAAGAGAGTTGTATAGTTTTGGCGATATCTGAATAAAATAAAATTTCATTTAGTTTGGAAAAACTGCACAATGCCTTCTGTTCGATGTGTTTACACTCAATGTGGTGCTGTACACAACTAATCAGTGACCTGCAGCGACGCTGAAAAGAAGTGCATCAATTCATAAACAAACTTAAATTTTAATAGTGACCTTTTCATCTTTATTCAATCATAGTTGCTCACATTCTAGCAGTTCGACCTAATTTGAATGTATGATTCCAGACGAAATTTAACACACGGTAAGCGAAAGTGGTTCCAGTTTCCTAGAGAGAAGATGCTAAAACAACATCAATGATTGTATCTCTTCTTCTGGAAAGGGCCGAAGATGAGCCGACAAAACGACATATAGCGGCCTGCTGTGCGTATGCCTACAGGGAAAACATCCACAACCGACCAACTAGTCTAAATCAGTCTTTCTATTCAGTTATTAAGCAGGCAGTCAATACTCATGATACTAATCAACGAACAAATAGGCCTAATAGTAATCATATTAGAACTAATATTAAATATTAAAATAATATAAATAATAAATTCCATTTTACCATTGTTATGTTTTGTAACAAATCAAGTTCTTATGTTTTCATTTATTTTGTTTAAAAAATGCATGACATTTTGTTGATGCAAAACAACTTAAACCGGTTACATTATTAAAATTATGTTAGTCACGACACATTTCACCAGATTTAAAACTAACCAAATTAAGCTTAGTGACATTCACATTCTTGTATACGATTCGTCCATTTCGTTATAAAAGTAAAATAATAGCATTAATGCTATAGCGACGACTACCATCCCATTGCCTTATATGGTAATCGTTGGGCTAAAGTGTTACACGTAAGTCACTAATTCAATAATGTTAAAGGCTATGAACATTTGCTGGGAAATAATGCTATAATGGGATTTACAGTGAGACATTGTAATTCACCAGATATCATGTGTAACTAATTTCACTGAAGCGATCGGATCATTAAAAATATATAGGTGATTAGACAGTGACATATCCTAGTGAGTCGACGTGACCCCTACTAGTTGTTGATGAGAAATCTGGGCCTGTAGATCAAGTTCATCTTTTTAACAATCGGTTGGTTGTGATATCCGTTATTATTTCGAATGTATAAGTAAAACAACTCAAACTTCCATTTTATAGGAAAGAGGTGTCCTTTTCTATGCTTCTAACTACAATTTAATTAGAAAGTGATCATTGAATATACAACGTAACGCGGCACTGTGATTGATGAAACATGCTTTATTTTCTTATGGCATGGTAAATATTTTCATTTAAGGGATATAGGGTGATCTGTCTTTTAAGTGCTATTTCTATCAATATGACTGTCAATTTGTACTGTATATTCCGTCTACAGGAATAAAGTATAGAGAATACTTGAGTACGCGCACTGATATTCAATTATCATTAAGAAATTATTTAATGTTACATACAGTTATTACAGTTAAAAAGAAATTAGGAGACCATTAATTTATGATATATGATATATCAATGCAACATTAATTGACGATTCAACTTCTATTGATTAAGAACGTCATACGTGACGTCACAATTAAATCTAAAATAAAATGCAAGCATATTTTGTATTTATATGTATTTTGCACAGATGTCTATTTTCAAACCTCATCGTGAACAATAGTTTTTGACTAATGTACAACTATACATTTTTGAATGATTGAGTGATTTTAGATTTAAATTATGAACAAACAAAAATGATTCGTTGCATTGTAGGCCTATTGTATTCAATTTGTTAACAAGTGGAGACCTTACTAGTAAATAAAGTATAATATATAATACCGTCATCTGTCTTAAAATGTTGTTGAGTACAAAAAATTAAACCCATCTATTAATGATTTTGTAGTTAAAAATGGTTATGGTTGTTCGTCGTTTGAAATTGGGTTTTATAATTGGAACCAGGGTGACAAATAAATGGAAAAATAGGTCACATGATAAGTACAGGCTACCAAGTGTTGACATAACATAATGATCAGTAGGCTGCCATTAATGTCATATAAATATATGTAGGACTGAGGTGAAAAGAATAAAACCGAAATAAAAAACACAGCTGCAAGACAACCAATACATTAGTATGGAACGCTGAGTGAATCATATTAAGTTGCAATTGATCACTGGAATAAAAAATAAAAAGATATACTGTAATATAAACGCAATAAAAAATTATTATATTAACAAATGCCTAATTTGACTTGAAAACACGCTTGAGAATAAACTATACTAGCCCAGTTCCGCTTTTCTTAAAATTGGTAAAAAACAGTGTATAGGCCTATTAGTATAAAGTAGGTTACCAAATACTATACGGTTTGCTTGTGAGATCTTTAAAAATCTCTGTATGACGCCTACCACCTTGATGGCTTGTGGTCTTTGAAGAAACACATGGTATTTTGACTAAATTCTAGTCCAAAGAAAATGATGGCTTTATCGGGAAATCGTAATTGATGGAGTCATGACCGACGGGAAATTGTAAACAAACTAAATTGATTGAATAAGAAAGAACCGATTTGTTCCGGCAAAGATCACGAGCACACGCAGGCCTGGTACCGAGAGCCACCATGGCGTACAAGAACTTTTCGAATATGATTCGTCAAACTCTGCTTAAGTATGTTCTGCAACAACGTAACATGGCGGCTATCGGATTGCAAAAACATTAAGTTATGGTGATAGAATATATTATATAGAATACCTTGTGTTATATGATCTATAGTATAAGTTTTGATAAGTTGATTTAATTTCATACCATCTGTTTTTATAGAATGACAGTGCAGATGGAAAGAGAAATGGCTGGGTTCGTGAGCCAAAATAAAGGTTAGTCCCCAGAATGTACTCGTTTGGATGAGACGTAAAGTCGTCGGTCTAAAGTCACTCAACGACTGATTTTGTAATTGTTTTCCTATTCACTTTTACTCCAAAGCGGTCCGATTTTTGCTTGAATAAAGTTCAAGTGCTCCACACAGGGAGGCCATAAATCAAATGAACTTGCGGTCGTTCCTCTTGAAGATAATTTCTTATAATTAATAATTTTTAGTGTGATGGAATTCTTTGAGCAACAACATAATGCCATCATGCTAAAATACAATAAATACGTCTAATTTCATACAGTGTACATTGTCTGATATTGACCTAGAAATCAAATAACGTTTTAAAACTGAAATTAATAAATATAGTTATTCTTGTATAACATGAGGGAAGGTAAATTGATATTTATGGAGGGGTATTTACACCTCGACCACCAGTATAATTAATTACTGTATGCGATGAGTACGATGTTAGATACAGATATAGTATACAAAATATATCTTCAAAAATGATTAACGTACTTGGCTTCCAATCCCAAGGTCCCGGGTTCAATCCTGACGTGGTTGTAACTCACGACTCGTTCAACTCCACTCCCAAGCCTCAAATGAAATAGTGAATCCTGAAAGTAATTTCAGTTGTTCGATGTTGGATGATGCGTAAAAGAACCGATATTGATAACATAATGTGGCACAAAATAAGTAACCTAACGAGCAGATAATGCTTTTATTTAATAAAACAATTGCATTCACTATATCCACCTATTATACAATGAATGAAATTCACACTTGAAGTGACCATCCATTGAGGGATTTTCAGCTCCCAATCATCTGCTAGATCGATATGCTAGGCCTAACGGTTTTATCATTGTAATTATTACAATAAATTCCTCCATTGGTATGTGAGGTTCGACTATACACAATTATTGGAAATCGGTTATATTAGCGGCTTTTATGTTCATGATGGTATGCTTATGTACATACAGTACACTTGTTATTCGCCGTTGAGCTTGTGATCGGGTCGGCGACTTTACAATGTAATCATGCGATTAAACCATTATGGATTTTGTATACGTACAAGTGCAAAAATATCAATATTTATATAAACAACCAATTCTAAACCGCCTGATGATAAACTGAAAATGTATTAATTAATTTAAAACGATAAAGATAAGGAAATCTGTGAAAATGAGAAAAGGTCGTTTCAACTGAGATTCGAACCCGGACCCTTGCAACATTTGAAATGCTTTGAACAGATAGAAAAAATATCACCGGTTTAGTTATGAATTCAAATGATCACAGGCGTGGTAATCACCATGATCTGCAATTGTCAAATTTTACAACGTTAATTGTATATTCTATAATACCTCTATAGCAACTGAATAGACTGGTCCAATTCACTTTATTTATGTCTGTTACTTTAATTGAATTAATGTAGAGCGTAAAGGCCTACTTTATGATAGTGGAGGAAGAAGGGTTTATTTAAATTGACATGTTGTGTAAATAAGGTGTTATTAATTAAACCTAGGTCATCCCCAGGAGATGGGATCAGCCAAAATCTAGTTCTTTAGAACCATAATGCATGTCACGTTAAAAATTGCTGTGATGTCATATTGTTAGGAGAAACAAAATTGAGATGTGATTAGGCCACTTTGAAAGTTGACATTAATGTATCAAACGCTGTAAATGTGCAAGGATTAAACCGTTTGACTAGTATTAATCAAACACGACGAATGTCATAATATCATTATAAATAGCATTAATCAATGTAAAGCGATAAGCCGGCTAAATAACTATACTCTGGATGTTAGCAATAACATGTACGGTATATCATTACTTGACTCGAAAACAACACAGTTTGTAAATAATCCTACTTTACAATATTATAAAGTATATTACAGTACTACATTGAAGTATTTCTGTTTTATCGCAAGCTGAACCGGATTGGAGCTGACGTCACCCCTTTCAAACTCATAAAAATAATTAATTTAATAGAATGAATAAATGTAATTCTTTATGCTATATAATACAATACTCATTTCTCCAAATTATAAATTTAAAAAAATGTTTTCACCAAATGTATATATATATATATATATATATTTGTTATTATTTTATTAATTAGAGAGGCCTATGCGTTAAGTTAAATCTTGGACAAATAAATCTCTCGCGCTCTATCCCTGGCAGCCCAAGGGCGAAATCTGGCATGACGTCATAACTCGACATGGTCGAGGTGGCTGGGGTGATTACTTATTAATTGCTATTAGAAAAAAGTCTAGGCAAATGTATTTTGGATGATACCAGTCACAGGATCGAGTGGCGACAAAAACACAGCATATATGAAGATGAGCACTACAGCAATTAAATTATAATATATGATAAATTGTCAGCTGTCGCAGTTGACTTTGGAGCCTACACAGTATGTGCACAGAATAACTATCATGTGCTGGCACAACATAAAACGCTTAATACACACTGAATGATACCTAAATACATGGAGTTAACACGCGTGGATAATGTGAGTTTCACTGTTGTATAACGAAGTTGGGATGCCGAAAGTTACATTTTTGAAATGTCACAATATTACTCTATACCATTTTGTAGAAGTAAAGCATCTAGCGTACATTGTAAGAACATCAAACATAGTTCTTCTCGTGTAAAAAGCAATTAAAACTGGAGGTCCACTTTATAGTACCCAGATGTCTATCAGCCCCTGTCGTATTGTCAATGGAGGCTGCCGTGGGTGTATGACCTAATCTAACTTTCCTCAATTTAGGTTATATATTATCAGGAAAACAAACCAATGCATCTCAGTTTAGTTTCCCACTCCTCATAAGTTTCTAAAAGTCTAGGCAAATGTCCGGTTTGCATGATACCAGTCACATGCAAGTTTCTCCAGCACAAGTGTATTCTATGCCTACTTTCTTTACAACTGATTTTTATTATGAGGCCTACATTTGATATATCTTGTGACAATTGAATTGAACTACTGTATTTTAAAAGTCACATAAAACGAATTCCGATCCGGGTTCGTAAATTCATTTAGGCCTAACAATACAACTCATTACAACTATGTAAAGGATTGGCCTCTTGTAATATTGTATGTATTATTTTCTATGTTTGTTGTTTTAGCCAAAAAGTAATTAAAGCCGTTAGAAAGTTCTTTCCTATCTTAACCTTTAACATTTGTACAGCCACATTTTATTCTGTATATACGAATATCTTTATTTATGTATCTCAACATTCTTCAGTTTTCAAGTACTGTATAGGCCTATGTCATGTAGAACGACGTAGTATTAAGAATGTTAATGAGACAAGAACGCAATATGATACGCAACAAATGCAGACATTATGACGTACACATTGTATTTTACGCTACAATACAATACTGGTGTATTGAGGCTCACTAGTTCAATCCTCGTTATTTATTCCATTAAAAAAAATGGCCAACGCTAACAGTACAGTCACTCTCTTGTACGGTCCAGGTACACATTCTCCTTTTTTTATATTAGTGTATATTTCTAATGTGTAAACAATAAAATGTACATACACAAACATTGTATTCAATTAATTGCATGATATAACGTTCTCATCAACTGCACATGTTCGTTCATAGAGTATTACGCAGGTAGGCTAAGTTCTGTCTGTCAGGTCAGAACTTTTAATTTAAAACAGTTTGTTCTTGTCACGATTGAAAAATATTTCCAAAATTGTATCCGTGTGCTACTCATTTACAGTATTTAAATACACGGAAATTTGAATCAATTTTCTTGCAGGCCAGGTGTTGGTAGGAACTCAAAGATCACGTATTAATTATCCAATCATACTTTTACGCGGCACCACGCGTGGCTGGTTCGAAAGGTGACGACAAATTGACGTCACAATTTACAGTGCGTACTTTTAAAACTTCAAAATATTATGATTAAATGATAAACTCGTGTGGTATACTAAACAATAATGATTTTAAATAACGTTCAAGAAGGCTTTATTCTTTTTTTTTTTTGCGGTATGATGGTTTATCATTTATATGTTTAAAAGATTGAAAATGATACGATAAAAGTATAAACTGAAAGTACAGTGTAAGACCGGTTTGTATTCTGATAATGACGATCGATCAACACAGCTTTTTGGTTTAAAATACACACAATCTTATCAAGGATACTTGTATTGGACTATGACAAGAAATTGATTATTTGCAGTATCGTTGTTCTTTACTTCATAAAGTAAAGTATGGCTTAACTATTCCTGACTATATAAATAAAAGTAAATCATATCAAGCACAAATGAGGCCTAGATAACCAATCCAATTCTCATGGACGACGTATGCAATTACTAAATTTTAGGCCTAAATACAGGCACGTAGCCAATAACTTTCGGTAAATCTTTTGGGTTGAGGGGTGTGTGGGGATTGGCCCTTATTAGGCATGGAGGCTCGATGGGTGTCTCCGGGAAGGTTTAAATACACAAGAAGTCAACAACAAATGTCTATCAACCCATTTTAGCACGTATTTACAATAACCGCGCTAAATCCTAAAATATTATAACTTATTAAATATCGTTCCCCAAATAGGGTTCATATCACACGTCGATCTTAGTATTCATCAGTGAAATTTGCACTTGAGATGGTTTGCTAGCTATCTGGGCCTACTGTAATAGCTGGGGAAAATGCATGGAATTCCGATCATACTAACAATTGATACGTCATTGGCATGTGGTACCGTGACATAATGATAGTCGACAAACCATCTTTTTCATTCCTTGAAACAGCTGACCCTGTTTTTTTTTTTCAACATAAAAAAAACCAGACGGTTTATCAATATTTTATTACCGAACATGAAACCATAGAAACATCTGGTAGTTCCGCATCACTTACCTTTGAAATCATGAGTGGGGAATTTGTTCCAGCTCCCCCTTGCAATCTAAACCCCCACGGTGTACCTCCGGTAAGATTAGCACATATTACATCCTCGTTTACCATCTTTCTAGGCCTATTATACCGTTTGTTGACAAAATGGTAGCGGGTTCGAAACGTCGTTGGTCCTGTCAAACTTTATTTTCCTAGTGCGTGTTTATTGCTCCTGGTTTCGGCTTGGCGATTCCATTCTCATGTCACTCATGCAATTTGATGCTACCAACACACGCCTACCACAACATGACGTAATAATGAACTTTACAAAGCTAGAGGGCAGTCTTACATCTCATCTTTTAATGTCAAAGTTAAAAGCTGTTCATTTTTCAAAGTGCTTCTTTGTTAAATAATTGACCATCTCGAAACTTGCTATTTGGTTTAAAACAATTATTTAAAAACTAAAACTTAAAATATTCCATAAGCAAGCTTCTATCCAGACAACTTTAGACCTACTGATGCAACAAACCGCTCCTTGTTGATCTATTATATTATTTGAACAGTAAGTAAGGCATGCATGGTTATTAATTCGATAAATAAAGTATAATACAATTACAAATTGCAGGCATACATGCTCTTGAGGTGAATGGTTGATTTTTAGATGGGGTGATATTTTTAATGTTTCTCATAATCGTTTAGATTTTTAGATTCAATATACAAAATATAGGCTCTGGATGACAATATTATTATTATCAACGATGAATATAACTAAAATTACTATATTTAAAAAATATAGCTTACCAATGTACAACCAAGAAAATAATCCTCTCAGAGTAAGAAGCCATAGTTACATTCACTATACACATATACTATCACACTACTACATTATACAGTTATTTTTGTATCCCAATCGTGAAGACTAAAATACTGCAACTAAGCGATTGGATAATCAACAAGGTAGGGGCGTTCCTTAAGCACAGACCTATCACACGGCTACAAGACGACCCCTGTGAATGTGGAAATGGCACTGACGTACATGAGAGGGGTCGCGCAGGGAACACAAAGGCTTTATATCGGTTATGTTCCGACGACGATGGCTTATTATTATCCCATGCATTCCAGTGTTTTTAAGCTGAGTGTACCTCATTTTCTATTGTTAATGTGATATAAAGATATACTTTTATATTTAAGAAATTGACCTTTGTATCGGAATTTAAATAGGTTCACAAACTTGACCCAGAAAGTCCGAAGGAGAGTTTGTCCAGGAAGGATCTAAATCTCCCTACTCCAATCCAGGAGTTCTTCTACGCATGTGTAGATATCTACTACGTCATCATATATATATCGTATTTTACTTGCGGTCCGGCCATGTAGTATTTTACTCGTACTTCGCTATTTTCTACCGTATTACTTAAATATCGCTTTCCCAGACCATCCTCCTCAGCAGTGGTGGCGCCAGCGGGGGGGCTACGGGGGCTCTAGCCCCCTCGTCGGGGAGCCTAGCCCCCCCGTCGGGGAACACGGGTACTTTTTGTCGGGGAATATAATATACAGTAAAAAATGTTCGCGTTCACTTCATATAGCTTCAGCGCCTAGAAAACCACGACGTTCCATTGACCGTGAGAGTACGTCAGAGGGCTATTATGCACTTTTATGCATTCATTTATTGCCAGCGATCTAACTTACTACTAAACATTAGCTAGGTACGCACTTGTCTGGCGGTATCCCTTTGTACGAATCGTTCAACGTTGGGTCGACACGCGTGATATCAAGTTCCATCCAGGGACCAAAATGTGTAATGTAGTTATTTTCCAGGCGAAGTTTACCGGCGGTTACCAAAGGGAATACGGGTACTTTTTGTCGGGGAATATAATATACAGTAAAAAGCGTTCGCGTTCACTTCGTAGCTAGCTTCAGCGCCTAGAAAACCGCGACGTTTCATTGACCGTGAGAGTACGTCTCAGAGTGATATTATGCACTTTATATGCATTCATTATTGCCAGCGATCTAACTTACTACTAAACAACAGGGGCGCAGCCAGCAAAAAATTAAAGGGGGGGTCAACCAATATGTGAGTATTTTGCGAGCGAAGCGAGCAACCATGGGCTGGGGGCCAGGGGGCCGCCAAGGGCCCCCGGTTGGGGTCCAGGGGGCTTTGCCCCCTGGAAGCTTTGGCGGTCTAGGGCAATCTAGATCATTTGAATCGGTTTACGCACACACAAATATGACAATGTTAACACTAAAAAACTGAAACAAAGAAAACAAAAAACAACTCTCATTTTCATTACAGAACATTTTTATATTCCAGGCTGCCACAGACAAACACTTTTTTTCTTGCTTGTTTGTTGATTTGTGTAGAGAGGCTGTAAACTCAGAGGAGGAATTATTTGAATTCCTCCCTTTTCACCAATACAAAAGTTGCATGAAATGAACGTAGAGATGCAAAAGTTTGAAAAAAGAAATTAGAATGATAGCATGGAGGGAGTGATATTATTAAATGAGAACCGTAAGGTTAGAGTTCATACACTGTGCAAGTCCAAGAAGCTATCTTGGCTCCGTGTGTATGTGAGACGCTTATCATACCCAGTACATACAATATTTTGTTTAAAAATATACCTATTTTGTTCGAATGTATAGTATAGGTGATAGCTTATACATAATTGTAATAACTAACTTCTAAATTATTATCATACATTTTACGTTAGTTACTATAACGGCGCTCTTGACATCGCGTGATGCATCTTTAAACATAAGTTTGGAACATACATTCTTCTTGGCTTGGAGACAGAATTCGCGAATGACATTCTCTGTATTAATGTTCATGTTCATGTTAAAGTGTATGTTCATGAGGCACAATCCCAAAAGCTGCTCATAAGACATGTGATTTCCCAAACAGGTTTTCGTTCTCCATAAAGTCGAAAAACTCAGACGTTACGGGCATAGGCCTACGCGATTAGAAGAAGTGCACGCACATTCGGGAACACATCTGGATCCGCTAATTTTACACAGTCGCTTCCATCACTGAAGCTCGGAATGAAGATGTTCGTGTCTTGGCAGATCATCGTACCAAATTCAAGTTCCTTGAAGACTTCTTCAACATTACACTTCACTATAGACTCGGGTGCTACGCCAAATATTTTAAAGCATGGCCTGTTATCGGCAGAAAAACGGGTTTTTAACTCGGTTTGTAATCAAGAAGTTGATTTGGTAATACTGCTCGGTAGTAATCTTCCACAGTATCTCCAGGATGATTTGATCTGTATTGTTGTCTCATGTTTTTATTTATTTTTTCTAAAAAAAAAGGGGGGGGGGGTCAGGACCCCCGTGACCCCCCCACTGGCTGCGCCCCTGAACAATAGCTAGGTTCGCACTTGTCTGTCGGTATCCCTTTGTACGAATCGTTCAACGTTGGGTCGAGACGCGTGATATCATGTTCCATCCAGGGACCAAAATGTGTACTGTAGTTATTTTCCAGGCGGAGTTTACTGACGACGGTTACGTCGTGTACTGCGTCGACGTACGCTACACTACAGCAGCAAAAACGAATTATGTTAATTGTTCGTATGTTCACCAATTTTTTAATTTACAAGTAACCTTCTCTGTACCGTGGGGCACCTAAAATAAATTTTTCATCCATTACTAAACAAAAAAACATGCCATTTTCGCTTAGCCAACAACTTATTATAGCTAAGTTATTACATTTTCAATGTCCTGTATGTCATGAATTTCTCACCACTCGGAAGTCCAGATGGTACGCACGCATACACTTGGGAGGAATAAACTTATTTCCCCGACTGAAAAAGGTCTACGCTTGCGTTTTTTAAGCCTCTAGGCCTGATGTTTCCAAAGTATAAAATGCAATTTTTTGAAGACCTGCAGCTCTAGTTTTAAACAGTTTCTTAGCTCAGCCCCAACAATAAAGCTGGTCATATTTCGAAGTACAAGAAGTGCATTTTCCGGGACCTAACATCTCTTAGCTCAGTCACAACCATGATAGGGACTTATATATTTTGTTTCATGTTTTAAAGTATAATAAGTCCAATTTCCGGGACCTCCAACTCTATTTTTCTAAATTTTCTTTGAAATTTTATTTTTTAAATTGAAAAATATGGATTGAAACAGTCATCGCGCATCGTTTTTTTGCACGCAGTATTTTATTTATGCATTATAAAAAATGGAAAAAATGGCTACCCTAAATCTGATTAAAATGACCTCAAATGACGCTAGAACGCGTTGCTTCCGGGGGCTTCGCCCCCTGGATCCCCACCGGGGGCCCTTGGCGGCCCCCTGGCCCCCAGCCTAGTGATGCTCGCTTCGCTTGCATAGCCCCCTCGTCGGGGAATGTAGCCCCCGTGTCGGCAAGATCCTGGCGCCACCCCTGCTCCTCAGCTATATAGGCTAATACACATGAAATTATGAAATTACATGACATTTATTATTTGTCATCCTTCAGGGCAGGTATTGTATGATTCCACTGTACATAGCCGTATACCTGCCCTGACGTATGACAAATAAGACAGCATTATTTTATTATTTGTCATCCTTCAGGGCAGGATTGTATGATTCCACTGTACATAGTCGTATACCTGCCCTGACGTATGACAAATAAGATATTGATTATTTGTCATCCTTCAGGGCAGGTATGGTATGGTTCCACTGTACATAGTCGTATACCTGCCCTGACGTATGACAAATAAGACATTTAATATTTGTCATCCTTCAGGACAGGTATTCCACTGTACATAGCCGTATACCTGCCCTGACGTATGACAAATAAGACATTTATTATTTGTCATCCTCCAGGGCAGGTTATTGTATGATTCCACTGTACATAGTCGTATACCTGCCCTGACGTATGACAAATAAGACATTTATTATTTGTCAGCCTTCAGGGCAGGTATTGTATGATTCCACTGTACATAGCCGTATACCTGCCCTGATGTATGACAAATAAGACATTTATTATTTGTCATCCTTCAGGGCAGGTATTGTATGATTTCACTGTACATAGTTGTATACCTGCCCTGACGACGTATGACAAATAAGATATTGATTATTTGTCATCCTTCAGGGCAGGTATTGTATGATTCCACTGTACATAGCCGTATACCTGCCCTGACGTATGACAAATAAGACATTTATTATTTGTCATCCTTCAGGGCAGGTATTGTATGATTCCACTGTACATAGTCGTATACCTGCCCTGACGTATGACAAATAAGATATTTATTATTTGTCATCCTTCAGGGCAGGTATTGTATGATTCCACTGTACATAGCCGTATAACTGCCCTGACGTATGACAAATAAGACATTTATTATTTGTCATCCTTCAGGGCAGGTATTGTATGATTCCACTGTACATAGCCGTATACCTGCCCTGACGTATGACAAATAAGACATTTATTATTTGTCATCCTTCAGGGCAGGTATTGTATGATTCCACTGTACATAGTCGTATACCTGCCCTGACGTATGACAAATAAGATATTTATTATTTGTCATCCTTCAGGGCAGGTTGATTGTATGATTCCACTGTACATAGCCGTATACCTGCCCTGATGTATGACAAATAAGACATTTATTATTTGTCATTCTTCAGGGCAGGTATTGTATGATTCCACTGTACATAGCCGTATACCTGCCCTGACGTATGACAAATAAGACATTTATTATTTGTCATCCTTCAGGGCAGGTATTGTATGATTCCACTGTACATAGTTGTATACCTGCCCTGACGTATGACAAATAAGATATTGATTATTTGTCATCCTTCAGGGCAGGTATTGTATGATTCCACTGTACATAGTCGTATACCTGCCCTGGCGTATGACAAATAAGATATTTATTATTTGTCATCCTTCAGGGCAGGTATTGTATGATTCCACTGTACATAGTCGTATACCTGCCCTGACGTATGACAAATAAGATATTGATTATTTGTCATCCTTCAGGGCAGGTATTGTATGATTCCACTGTACATAGTCGTATACCTGCCCTGGCGTATGACAAATAAGATATTTATTATTTGTCATCCTTCAGGGCAGGTTGATTGTATGATTCCACTGTACATAGTCGTATACCTGCCCTGACGTATGACAAATAAGATATCGATAGTCTAATCTATACCTTACTAATTCTCTAAATGATTATGTTGAATTCGAACTATTATTTACTTTACTATTATGTTATGTTATGTTATGTTAAAAAATGTTGCAAATTTAGATTTTGTTGCCTTTTTTCATATATACATCACTAGTGTCTCGTGTGTAATTAAAACAATATTTAAATCGAGTTATAATAATTATGTACAATAATCGGTACCGGTGTCGATCACTATGAGTGTAATTATTTAGTTTATCTGAAAAATATTCTTAAATTATATTATTTTGATCGAAATAATGATTTTGATATAATATTGATTGTTCAAAATGTTACCCTAAAATACAAATCTGCTGTTGGTTATTTTAAGTGTTTTATTTATTATTCTAAAATAAAGATATATTATTTCAATTATAAAATAAAAGTCACTCGTTATCGTGAATGTGTTTGTATTATCAACATTGTTGATCACGAATGGAGCCTCGGGTATTTGAGCTGTTGGGTACGGTACCGAATAAAGTGAAGAAAAAAAAACATTTTTTTTCAAAAATGATTACATACTTCATGGATAAACCCATTTTGGGTGAGTTCCTAAGAGTTTGATGTTTGATGATTTGGTACAGGAAACAACTGCTCTCTTTATTTATTGTTTTAGCATTCTACTGTGTATTTATTGTCAGTCCGAGTCCGTATCACGTATTTCTAACTCAGCTGAACGCCATTTAGGCTATGGGGCATGAGCCAAAAAGAGGCCTAGAAAACGAATTTCGTGATCTCCTAACGGGGGGGAGGAAGATATTCACACAGTTTATAGTTAATAATTAGATTAACACAAATTCAGCCGGTCCCGCTTTCAAAAGTTACGCAATAAGTGTAATTTTAGGTGTAAAAAAATCGAATTTCTCAACATAAAGAAATACATAGAAATAGCGCCCTCTATTTTGTATATTTTCTGTTAGTGTTAGTACTGGATAAAATACAATCGTTCCATTGGAATAACTTATACTGTATCTTTCTTTCACATTTAACATGCAATATTTTTATCATAATTTTGAGATTAATATTGTAGTCCATGTAAGAAATGTATCTGTTAGTAAACCTTAATTAATATTTATTTAAGCACACTGAAAAGAAGATGCATTTTCAATCTTTATAATTCATGACTATGCTGTCACAAAATATTTATTAATATTATCTCTCCTATATAATTGCAACTTTTTGTTTTCATTGGATGCATAACATAGAATTATAATCAATTAGTAATAAATCAAATGTTGCATTATTGTTTTCATTGTAGATGTATAACATAGAATTATAATCAATTAGTAACAAATAAATGAAATTATTACAGCAAAGTTACTTATAATACTCCTGTTTCTTAATATTGCTTATCATCTCATGGGTTCTTTATTTTATACTTTCTCATGGTTCATCCGTTACGTTACAAAATAGTTAAGTTACAAAATAGTTTAATATACATTTACATTTTATAGGCATATTAATGTATTGTAAGCATCAAAGTAGAAAGTTTCTTATAATACTCCTGTGTCTTAATATCGCTTATCATCTCATGGTTCATCCGTTACGTTACAAAATAGTTAAGTTACAAAATAGTTTAATATAAATTTACATTTTATAGGCATATTAATGTATTGTAAGCATCAAAGTAGAAAGTTTCTTATAATACTCCTGTGTCTTAATATTGCTTATCACCTCATGGGTTCTTTATTTATACTTTCTCATGGTTCATCCTTTACGTTACAAAATAGTTAAGTTACAAAATAGTTTAATATAAATTTACATATTATAGGCCTATTACATTAAAATCATGTAGACCAAGTAAAATGAACATTTGTAAACCATAAATTACACTTAAACTACACTAAAAAGTTCTTCCTGCTCAAACTCTTCCTCATCATCGCTATCATCTCCATCAATTTCAAACATCTGATGTATGAAGAAGATTGTTACAGTTTTTGCACGAGCATAATTCTGTACAAGAGAATCCTAAGGATACACAGCATTTTTCATTTGCAACCCCTTCATTGCATTTTGACTTTTTACATGACCAGGATGACAATTCGAGAATGCTGTGTAGAGCAGGTTGCTTCTCCATCCAGTCAATTACGAGTTTATTATCGGCCATCTTCCACCCATTTCCAACAGGAGATGGAGCATTTTGTTGTTGAATAAAACTAGCTTTGTGAATTGAAGCTTGAGAATTGGCATGCTGAATATGTTTATATACAGTATCTTTATTGTGTGGCATCATATTTTCAGCTCTTACATTCATTGAGAACATTGCATACCTTACTTCATTGACAGATTGGTTCTTGTGACAATACTGTACAGCCTACATACAAATGTTTCTAGATCACAAAGTAATTTATCTGAAAGTTTGCTGGTAGAATTGCCCAATGAAAAGAATGCATAAATTAGAGTTTTCCATTACGAGTTTCATTGCCTTCACTTTACCGTTCCCAAAAAAAGCGCTGACTGAATCGCATCCTGTAAAGCAATGTAGTCTAATTAATGCATTTGAAACATCATTTCCAATATGTTCCTGAATAGCCTGCAGATGAATTGTTCGGAGATTAGCATCTTTTCCAGTATTGAAATATAGGTGAGAGCCATGCAGACTTTTGCAAAATGCCAATCCAATAATAAAAACATCATCAGTGTCAGGGCTGATTGTAACAATATCTTTACCACCATGGTGTGCAGCATACTTCGCATACAGAAACATTCTGGTGTCTGCCTCTTCTTGATTAAAACTTTTCCATTTGATTCTGAAATAGAATTGCATAATAATGATGATGTTATGAATACATTTATTCCCTTGAGGTGATCTGCTTCACACATGCTTCATATTTGAAAGAAGAACTTGATTAGCAGATAAAAATGTTTTCAACTGTTCTGGAATTTGCTGTTCGGCTTTTGGTATTTTAATTGTTTGTGAGCCGATGGCTACTCTTCGACTTCGTTCAGCATTTTTTATGCAGTTTGTGTAATTGCTACATGTGATCGCAGAACTCTCCTTCGTTTAGTAACTCTTCTGTTGACTCTAATCCTTGAAATTCTTCTGTAAAAAAAAAGAATACTAATTAATATTTATGATTCTAAATGTTTGTGTAATAAATATAATAATATAATCAGTTCAGTATCATCTATACACTATTTAATATTGCAGTACAAGAATTCAAATAATATGTCTCAAATAACAACATAAAGCATCAGGTTGGTCCATTCTGTCCTTGCCTGAGGCTACTTGCCAAGGTTTGCATGCATTACCACATTGAATAATAAAATGCAAATGTTTTTTCCCAAGATGGAGGTACCATCAAACTAGGTCCACTACACAATAATACTGGGGCCACCCTAGCTAGGCCTAATTCATATTGTAATTATGGGTTCATTTTTTTGTTGGCCCAGATATTTAAAAAAAATTATATACTAGGCCTAGCCTACTCTACGTAGGCTTAATACATATTAAAAAAATAAACTTTGTAGACTACCCACCGCCAACCTACCTAGTAGCTAGGCTTTTTTTAGCAAGGCAGTATGATATGAACTAATTACTGGGCCTAGCTAGCCTAGGCTAGACCTATCATTAAAACAAATAGAATTTACCTTCTTCATTGTTGGATGAATTAACATCCTCTATTTCATATTTTACTGCTCGCCTTTGTTTGCTACAATCAGTGAAATATTGATAGCATCTTTTTATGACATCCAGCGTCGCCAGGAATTGGTAACAAGTATTGGTAAAGCTCCTCTCAATATTTTCAAAAGGATTTGCGGCTACAAAACTCCTTTTGATTGCCGCTTAGATTGCACCAACTTTTTGTACACATTAAAAAAGTTTTCCATTTGGTTTCTGTGAATGTTAATATTGTCCCAGAATTAGATGTATTGTGTCAATAACAACGTTTTTGATCATCAGAAGATGACATCTTCCTGCTCCGCGCTCCAGAAGAACAACACATGTTTGTTTACGATCGTCTAGTAGCCGTATCCCGCTGTGTAAGGGAATCTGATTGGACAGTTACTGTTGCACAGCCCCATGAGTTAAAAGACAAATTTTTTGATTGGTCAATTGTGCGACCTGTACTGACCTACAAAAATTTTCTATATCGCAATAAAATACATATAAAAACAAACATATTTCGTTGACGCGTAAAATTTACAAGCGGGACCGGCCAGTTTAAGGTTATCTATATTTTTGTTATAATTGTCATAGCAATTTTATTCTCCCCCCCGATAGGGGATCACGAAATGAAACGATAGAAGGCCATGCCCCATAGCCTAATTAGACGACATACGCACCGAGTATATAGCCGAATAGGGGGAAACTGCGGACCTTTAGGGCTGCTGTCTGAGCTTATGTACAGGATAAAGTTGCTGTCATTGGTGTTTTTGTCATCCCCAATATGTACTGCTGCCATTAAAAAAAGATTCAACCTTGTATCGCTTCACATGAATAAACCCATTTGGGCGTGGCCCTAAAATGTTGCTGTTTGGCGCCCCGTACAGGATAAAGTTGCTGTCATTGGTGATGTAATCATTAGTAGCCCACTACGAATGATATCCAACAAAGTTTATCCTTGTATCGCTTCACATGAATAAATGCATTTTTACCCCCCTATGTTATGATCCCCACAGGCCCAATGTACAGGCTGTGACCCGGCAGCAATGTCGAATATTGCATCTCGCCCTATACGCACCTTACTACATCATCAAACCTTTTGTATCTTTTCACAAGAATAAATCTTCCGGGCGCCCGGTCTAATACCATGTAGGCCTACCTAAATGAAGAATCAGCCAAACAGAAAATGTGATGTTCTAAATGAATGTATTATTACATACATTTATTTTTAAAATACAAAACTGTAAATAAAAGAAAGTAAAAATATTCAATCTAATGTTGAAAAATAAGAATTTCTTTTTAATGATCCAATATATTTGAATCAAATCGTCGTAAAACTTACGTTTTTACTAATCTATAGTGCCTCATAGTATAGTCAATACAAGATTGCCATTAATATATATATATAGACAAACAGTCTATGGTACTGGAAAAATATATATATAAATACGTACGAATGCGCATTTACTGCAGCAGGCCTCATATTTACAAACAGCGGGGAAAGTACCAGATTGCAATTTGTTTCACTTTTTACTTCATTCACGTTCATTATACAATTCCATTGTAGGCCTACAATGTCTATATTAGGCCTATGTATTTTGAGGCATAATAGTATTGAAAAAACATTACTTTTTTTTCACCATCTAGGTGTGCATTGTGTGGGCCTGTAGGAAACGGCTATGTACAGTGGAATCATACAATACCTGCCCTGAAGGATGACAAATAATAAATGTTTTATTTGTCATACGTCAGGGCAGGTATACGGCTATGTACAGTGGAATCATACAATACCTGCCCTGAAGGATGACAAATAATAAATCTCTTATTTGTCATACGTCAGGGCAGGTATACGGCTATGTACAGTGGAACCATACAATACCTACCCTGAAGGCTGACAAATAATAAATGTCTTATTTGTCATACGTCAGGGCAGGTATACGGCTATGTACAGTGGAATCATACAATACCTGCCCTGAAGGATGACAAATAATAAATTTCTTATTTGTCATACGTCAGGGCAGGTATACGGCTATGTACAGGGGAATCATACAATACCTGCCCTGAAGGCTGACAAATAATAAATGTCTTATTTGTCATACGTCAGGGCAGGTATACGGCTATGTACAGTGGAATCATACAATACCTGCCCTGAAGGATGACAAATAATAAATGTCTTATTTGTCATACGTCAGGGCAGGTATACGGCTATGTACAGTGGATTTACCGGAATCATAGTAGGCATAGAATGATTAAGTATTCGTTTACGTTGATTCTCCTTTTTCCTACAGCATAAACATAACCCGATTATGATATCTAATAATATCTTTTTCAAAAATGTTTGGTAGGCCTACACTTTAATTCCATGTATATTAACCTATATAGCTGTGGGATGTCTGGGAAAGCGATATACATTATATTTAAGTACTGTAATACGGTATAAAATAAGCGACGTGTGAGTAAATACTGCATGGCCGGACCGCAAGTAAAATACGATACATATATGATGACGTAGTAAATATCTACACATGCGTAGAAGATCTCCTGGATTGGAGTAGGGAGATTTAGATCCTTCCGTTTGTCCAGATGTTTTAATGACCATTTAGTTTATAATAGAATCCCTAAAGAAAACACTTAGCTTAACTTTGCGACCGTTCCCATCGTAAAACAATTAGATTCTGACAGTTTTAAGCAGAGATTTGACAGGGCCAATTCATCATTGTAACCTCCCCAGATAAGATCAATCACTCCCACTTAAACACCCGTGGATCAACTTAGGACCAATCGTTACCCTCACAGATGATGTAATGACATTATGCAAATGAACTGAGCCAATATACTCCCAAGTTTCAGAAGGGCCCAGACACACCTTACAGCCACCTCACGGAGCACACACCTCACAGCAGACCTACACACTTCACACCTCACTGACAGCATCATTGATCCTCCGCGTTCCTTATCTATACTTATAGTTGTATATTGTACTGAAGTATTATACTGAATAAATAATATATGTGTTACGACAGTCAAGCGAGTCAGAGTCCTTCTTTAGTACAACAACACCCGCAACATTATATTACATGGTGGAAGACCCGAATTTCATAAGGAACGGAGTGAGAAAACAAGAAATAAACACTTAACAAGACACGAAGACGAAGACGAAGACAAAAATAACCATATTTGTTTGAAAGGAGAGAAATTTACTTTGACTCAAAAGACAAGCTGAAATTATATTTGAATGAGATCGAGACAAGCAGAAATTTTATCAAATTATTACCATTGGATGAAGACAAAAAAGATAATCGAGGAAGACACAAAAGACAAGCTGAAATTATATTTGAATGAAATCGAGACAAGCAGAAATTTTATGAAATTATAACCATTGGATAAAGACAAAGAAGATAATCGAGGAAGACCCAAGAAGAATCAAAACAGAAGCAAGCGGACAAGAACTGTTTCGTTTAGAGACTTTCAACTTCACGCCGTTTTTTTTCGATCGTTTTTTTAACATTTACCTTTTTTGAACATTGATGAACACCTATCGCATTTTTTTAATTCGTTGTTTGAAAATTTGAACATTGATGAGCACCTTTAACATTTCTTTAATTCGTTGTTTGAACATTTAGACATTTTTGAACACTTTTTGCATTCCTTTAATTCATTTTTAATTGGATCCGAAGCATTTGGGGTAAGTCAAAGCCATTTTGATTTTGATTTGTAACCTTTATTGAAAAAGTGAGAGTTTACATATATATACACTAAATTGTTTTGATATTTTGATTAATTAATATTATAAAGTATGGTCGACGTTGTTGATAACGAAGTAATTTTAAATGAGCCCGTCAATCCTCACCCCGTGCCCCACCTAAGACAAACCGATTTCCTTCCCAAAAGATATGACGGTTCCATAACCGATCACGACCAATGTAGTGCACATTACTTATCGTTTACCGACTACCTTGAGGCCCACACGTTAGAAAACCCTGTAAACAATGCCCAATTAATTAATGTAATAAGTATTTTTAAACGTAGCCTTCAGGGCCAAGCTAGACTCTGGATTGAGGGAAAGCAGTTCGATTCACTAGAATCCTTAAAAACCCAATTCATCAACAGGTTTAGTAAAAACAAATCAATCTATGCGCACATAAGAGAATACGATTCAATTACATACACCACTGGCGACAACGCCGAAAAGCACTTAACCAAAATCAAACAAGCCGCAGACAGAATTGGATACGCTGACCAGCAGATAAAGAATAAATTTATTTCGACCCTTCCACCAAAATGTAGAGCAGCTGTAGCCATGTCCACCCCAATCGATGCCACTATTGAAAATATTGTAAATAGCACACAAAATTACCTTGACCTTTCCGTAGATGATGCCACACGGGAAGTTTCATTCAATATCAATAAGGAAACAGATAGGCCTAATAGTCTCGAATCGCTCCAACATGAGATAAATTCTCTCAAGTTAGACATGGCCACAACAAAACGATCCCTTAATGATGATACTCGACGCTCACGTTCCCCCACCCGAAATTATATCCCAAGACGAAACCGAAGCCCAAGCCCATACAAACCCCGATTCCAGACCCCACCGACCCCAAGATATAGACAACCTCCCCCAACCTGTTATTACTGCGGGAAACCAGGCCACATAGCAAGGCACTGCCGACAACAAAACCGCTCTTACGGAAACTATCCCCCGCCATACCCATACCAACAGTCAAACAATTACTACCCTAGCCACCAGCAGGATTTTTAAAAAGGGGACTAGATGCCGCCTATAATCTGGCCCCCCATACTAAATACGACAATTTTAAGGCAAAATACTTAGGGAATTCAGATAATATTGATTTGTTACTTAACGACAGAAATTACGTTAAAGGAAATTTACCAGATGGTAGAAATGTTTTAACTTTATTTGACAGTGGTTCAACTAGAACTATAATCTCACAATCGTACGTTAATTCCTCACTTTATTTATCGCGTTTAAAGCCAGTTAAAGTGAACACAACCAAATTTCGATTAGGTAACGGTGACTTCTTATATGCCAACCACTTAGTGCAATTTGAATTATTTATCCAAGGACACAAATTTAAAATTTCAGCATTAATCGTTAAAAATTTGACAGGTATTGACCTGATACTTGGAACCGAAACATTGTCTGAACTCGACGGTACTTTAAATTTTAAGGAAAACACATTTCGCATTAGACCAAAGATTTTTAGCTTTCGTCCTGTCCACAAGATTTTTCTTAAACCCGGTGATACTAAAACAGTTAAATTAAAAGGAAGGGTTCCCGCCTTTGTACGCAATTCCGATGTTGTTCTACATGCAACCACCCATATTTCAAAACTTTGTCCATCAGACATGTTAGTAAAATTACACAGAGGAGAAACCAACATTGATATCACTAACAACACAAACAGAAACGTATCTCTAAATACACATCAACCTATCGCGAGCCTTCACTTAACCAACCTTGTAACAGTTACTAATGACCTACCAATTGACAGAATAAAGTTGACCAATGACAACGCAAACAAGTACCCACATTTAGAACGTACAGACCCATTGCTAACTTTAACCGAGGAAGAAATAATTAGAAAACAAGTTGATTTAACAGACAGCGTTTTAACACATAGAGAAAAAGAAGATTTGTATAAAACCTTACAACAAAACAGAAACGCATTTTCACTTTATGGTGAACTATCTAGCTGCCCAAACTTCAAAGCCGACATACACCTCTCTAACGATGAACCATTTTTTATTCGCCCATACTTCGCGACAGACAAAGACAAAAATGTTATTGAGGCCGAATTGAACAAATTAGTCAAATTAGGAATCTTAGCAGTAGGACACCAATCGTATACTTCCCCTGTCCTTCTTGTTTCAAAGAAAAATTCAAAAGATAAAAGAGTTGTCACAGACTTCCGCTATCTCAATTCCAGGATAAAACGTATTAATCACCCATTCCCATTATTGGCCGAAACTTTGAAAACAATAGGTAACGCTAATGCACAGATTCTTAGCGTAATTGATTTGAAATCAGCGTTCCACTGTGTACCATTAGCCGAACATGCCCAACAATATACAGGTATAGCTTCATATCATGGTGGAAAGCATTATTATTATAAGAGATTAGCACAAGGATTAAACGTTTCGCCAGGTATATTTCAAGCAAAGATTGACGAAATTTTAAATGAAATCCCAAATTCTAGAGAATTCTGTATCGCCCATCATGATGATATTATTTTATTTAGCCAAGACAAATTTGCTCATAAGCAGCACCTCGTTTCCGTTTTACAAGCCCTACAATTAAATGGTTTTAGAATTTGTCCAAAGAAATGTAAGTTATTCAAGAATAAAGTGCAATATATGGGACACACCATCCTGATTAATTCTTCAGGACACGCATGTATCACACCATTAGGCGACAGGTGTGCAGCTATCCGAAATTTGCCAGTCCCACGAACCCATAAAGAAACTAAACGATTTATTGGTGCAGTAAATTATGTATCCCATTTTTTCCCTCAAATACAATCAATTTTACGTCCGTTACACACACTCGCAAGCAAACGCCGAAAATTTTGTTGGTCTACTGAACACCAGAAAGCATTTGACGAAATTAAACAATTAATGGTTAAACCACCAACTCTTCAAATGCCTAGAAAAGAAGGTAGATTTACGCTATATAGCGACACTTCAAGAACCGCAACAGGTTCATATTTAACACAAACAGTAAACGGTAAAGAACACATAATAGGTTATTATTCCAAAATCTTACCACAAGCCTGTCAACGATATAGCGTCACAGAATTAGAGTTATTTGGACTTTACATTAACGTTTCAGCATTTCGACATTTACTAAAGGGTTGCGAATTTGATGCATTCGTAGACCACTCAGCAATTGTACAAATTTGGAATTCAAAAGATCAGCCATGTACACCCCGTTTACAGAAACTAATATTACGATTGTCCGGATACATTTTCCAAATTGGTTATAAGAAAGGAACTGAATTAGTTTTAGCAGATTTCCTCTCCCGAGCCCCTCGTGATGACGATTCCGAAATTGATCAAGTTGTACCCATTGCTTTTAATATTACAGAGACTGAATCTCTTAACCCGATTACAAACACATCTACTTGCAGACCAGTAACAAGGTCATACGCCAAGAAAATGGGAATAAATATACCTGACCTACATAAACCCAAACCAGTACAAACGCCCGTCATTAATCAAAACCCAGTGACAACAAACACGCGACCTACACCTCAACCTTCCACTACACCACAGATAATCACGAGACAACAAACAAACGCACATCGATCACCGCCTATCATAACGCCACCTATCGTAACACCACCCCCAATACGTAATGTAAACATTCGACAACCTCCAGAGGAACGACTAGTAGACAAAAACAAGCAAAGCAAAGATATTACACATCGAAACGTACCAGTTGAATTGTATACATCGCCCAAACCACTAGTACCCAACATAACTGAATTTAAGTCAGCACACATCCCAAAACAACAAGACTTAGATAGATTAATGGATGTTATTCAAAGAAAGATAATTAGAGATTATAACCTCCCAGTAGACGTTAAACAATTACGTGTTGAACAAGAAACTTCACCATTTTTTAAGCCAGTTTACGATTATTTAGTTCATGATATCCTTCCAGCTGATAAGAAAGCAGCTCGTGCAGTTCAGAATAAGTCAGAGCAGTACATATTGTGCAACGGTTTACTATTCCGTTTATTTTTCCAAGATAAAGGTGGAGAATTTGTATTGCAATTAGCTGTTCCTGAAAACTTAGCAGAGACTGTTATTTCTCAGTATCACGACAATTTGTTAAGTAGCCACCAAGGTACGATGCGTACTTACCTTACTATTAGGAAATTATTTTACATGCCTCTTATGTTCGAGAAAGTCAACAATTATACCCAAGCGTGTCTTAGATGTCAACAATTTCGTCCCAAAACCGATAAATTACGTCCTTTACACGATCGAGTACCAGCAACTTACCGTCCCTTTCATACACTCAGTCTAGATTTTAAGAGTATGCCAACTTCACCTTCAGGTTTTAAACATATTATGGTAGTATGTGATGAGATAACTAGATTTTTGATTTGTGTACCTTTGAAATCCATTGATGCCGAAACAATTTGTGAAGCACTAATTCAAAAGGTCATCAGTATTTTTGGACCCCCATCTCGTCTTATTTCAGATGCAGCAACCTCCCTTACAGGAAAATTATTAACACTATTATGTAACACCCTTAATATTGATAGGAAAATCATCAGCGTCCACAATCACGGTAGTTTACAAGTTGAACGTCATATCCGCACCGTATCGGACCTGTTAAAGGTCAACCTTAACCAATTCGGAACAGATTGGGTTAGATTTGTATCAACAACATGTTATGCTTATAATTCTTTCTCATCCCCACATCTAGGAAACCATTCCCCTTACGAATTAGTTTTTGGCCGCCAACCTCCAAGTTTGACCTCATTAGCATTTAACCCTATTTCAGGATTGTCTCATTCCTATGAAGAATACTTTGAACATCTCAAGAAGAAATTTCAAAACATTTCACAGACAATGCTACAATTACAGCGAACACAACAAAGCGTCCAAAACTCAAAGATTTCCCAACGCTTAGAAAAAAGTCCAATTTACTCAGTAGGACAACTCGTATATTTATACAAGCCAACATCATCATCACTAACGGCAAATTCAAAGAAAATCGCCGCAGAATGGGTCGGACCATTAGTGATTCATGAAGTACTAGACAGAACACACTACATCCTAGCGACGATTAAAGGAGAAATACTTCGCGACGTATTCAATTATAACAGACTGAAACCCTGTTTTATGAGAACGCCTAAAGAACGCAAAAATTTTACACATCTCCAAAAACTTAAACAATTGTTGAATGAACCAACTGATGATAATAACGAGAAAATCCAAAACACCATTAATGTAGTAAATGACGAAATCAATGTTGAATTTGTAGACGAACATGATAGGACACCCACCCAATTGCAATCAGATACCCTTACACATCCAACTAAGATAGAACCCCTTAACTTGCAACCTTACATTGACTGTGTAGAGAACAACATGGGATTAGCAGCCCCATTCCAAATGAAAGAAGAACAAATAAAGGAACAAACTAATCTAATTATGACAGCACCTAATGATTCAAATATGACATTAAACCGAGGTAGATTTAAAGCAGGACATTTCCAAGTTTTAGTTTCGTATTCTAAACCGACTTCAGCCAAACGCAACACTGATAAAACAAAACACGAATCTAATGACCGCAAATTTTGGTGGAATATTGACAGATATAACGATACAGATAAATTAATTAAAGAGATCATTAATGATAAACATATACCGATAAGTGGATCGCCAAAACGATTCATAAAACGTTTGTATAATGCAACGAATTACTGATTTAATTTTTTTTGCAAGATTATTTTTAAATTACGACATTTGCTAAATTAATGATAGCATAGTCTACGTATTTTTGATGAGATTTGTTTAATAATGATGTGATTTCAGTTAAAAGAGAATTGAATTTATGTTTAAGTATTGATTTTGTAACGAGTTTTTTGATAATGATTAATTTTGAATTTTGAATGATCGATATATTGAGATATTGAAAAGAACGACAATCATTTTGTAACAAATATTTTGTTGAACCTTTGAGTCGTTAATCTCAAGCATTAATTAATTGATATACAAGAACAGGAGATTTTCTTAGTACTTTTAATTGTAATTTTGTTGACATTGAGTACAAAAGTCGAATTTGTCGATTGATTGAAATCGTAATTACCTAACACACATTTGTTTCTTTTAAAGTTTTAAGTGATTAAGTTTGATATTTGATTTTAGGCTAATCAGCCACAGTTTCTTGAATTTTACGTTTTGATTTGATTGATTTATATTTGAAGGCCATTAGAACGCGATAAGTTGTCGCGCTATTTGATATATATTCATTGTACATATTCTCTAAGTTCTTTAAATTTGACCAATTGACGTTTGATTAACGCTCGAGGGAGGAGTAGAGCCAATTACGAGCTATATATATAAACAACCGGATGGGCAGACTATAAATAAGTCGCACGAGCGTATCAAATATACAGTATTTACTGTCGAATTATAAGTTAATTTACTTTTGTGAGATTGTTATAATAGTTGAACTTGAAATTTTATTGTTTGAGTTTTATATCGTTTATTTAGTTTAATATTGTTTATTTTAAATACATTTTAATTTTATTTATCTTAATTTTAGTCAATTCCAAATTTCCCCCTAAAATGGAATCCGAAAAGCTTGACGTTACACAGTTATGCTTAAAACACAAAATTCAAATGACGCCCCTGTCCACGGAATGTGCCCTTATAAAGAAGATAATCCTTTACCAAAGCAAACAAAACGTAATTCTCCATATTACCAAAATGATGCCATTTACTTTAGATTCCTTGAAAAGAGTTTTATTATTCCTTTGCGACATCCGTCCAGCAGACCAACTGACAAACCTCAAATTAAATACCCTTTTACACATTGGCAGTTATTTATGTTGTTTCGACAAAATGTCCTCCCCATTATAGACTACATTTGGAAGCATAAGAGTGAACCAGCCCTACTTGACTTTTCCACAATCGACCTTTCCATTAATCTAGACGGCATCGCCACTTGTATACCAAACACACATGCATTTCACAGACAACATATTTATTCTATGACCCTCCTGCTCTTAGCAATTACAAAAGACATCAAAGCCCCACAATGCACAACATTTTTTTCAAGAGTCCGACAACAAACAGGCATCATACCCCAAGACGAATTAAAACCTAGCGAACACTCACCATTTGGATATGTTGTAACTAAATATAAGAAAAAACTATATTCGCACATTCGTAACATGCAGTACCTGGAAAATAAATACAAAGATACCCCCTGCCAAATTTGTCAATGTAACCCCGAAATTAAAAACTTTCATACTGATTGTACAATCAACAAATGCTGCGGAACATTGTTTCACAAAAATTGCCAACAAATAAACAAGAAATACCAATGCTTGAATTGCGGTATGGTATATTTGAATGAGATGCCTTACACTGCTACCTACATATTGGACGACGGCACACTGTGGACTACATCCCATTATTATCGATTAATATATGATTGATTTCAATTTATCCTTTAAAAATTTTTTTTTCTATTTCAAATAATTAACGAGAGTCGACTTCTTGACCGATGTTTTTTAGGGAAACCCAACCGTTGTGATGTTTATATTTCGGTAATCCGAGTGTAGCATGCCTCCAAAGCAACGGACCCACAATTATGTCGATCTTGAAGAACACTTTTGTTTTTTTTTATATACATTTTTTGTTTCAAATTTTATATAAATTCCGGAATTTTATACCAAATTCATTTTTAATTTCATTTTTTTAAGAGAGAGAAGAGAGAGAGTGAAAGTGATAAGGTTACACTTCAGAGTCAATGGTTTTGGCTAACTCAATTTTGCATATATGTATAATAATGTTTTTTTCTTTTATATAACTTTAATTTTGCATGCCACTATTATAACCATTTTTATATGTTAAATAGATTAGAAAAAAAAAAAGGGAAACAGAGGGATGTGATATAAAGATATACTTTTATATTTAAGAAATTGACCTTTGTATCGGAATTTAAATAGGTTCACAAACTTGACCCAGAAAGTCCGAAGGAGAGTTTGTCCAGATGTTTTAATGACCATTTAGTTTATAATAGAATCCCTAAAGAAAACACTTAGCTTAACTTTGCGACCGTTCCCATCGTAAAACAATTAGATTCTGACAGTTTTAAGCAGAGATTTGACAGGGCCAATTCATCATTGTAACCTCCCCAGATAAGATCAATCACTCCCACTTAAACACCCGTGGATCAACTTAGGACCAATCGTTACCCTCACAGATGATGTAATGACATTATGCAAATGAACTGAGCCAATATACTCCCAAGTTTCAGAAGGGCCCAGACACACCTTACAGCCACCTCACGGAGCACACACCTCACAGCAGACCTACACACTTCACACCTCACTGACAGCATCATTGATTGTCCGTTCCTTATCTATACTTATAGTTGTATATTGTACTGAAGTATTATACTGAATAAATAATATATGCGTTACGACAGTCAAGCGAGTCAGAGTCTTTCATTAGTACCTCAACAACCCAACATTATATTACATTAATTTACATGCCTAAATAACCCACATTTGGATGGTTTCCATAGGTTGAATCGCAAATAATTTGACCAATCCGAATCGATAGATTGAATGTTGCTTGTGATTGGTCAAATTCCTACTGTTTTTCATCTATTAGAAACCATCATGGTTATAGAATATAGAGCCTACAATATAAACAAGAAATATTTCTTACAAAAAACGCCGCATAACTTTTTGACTGGACAGTTGTAAGAACAGTCTTCATTAATCTAATATAATAGGTCGGCCAATCAAAACGCAAGTGAACAATTGGGACTTTACTTGTGATTTATGTCATTGGCCTGTCAGCACAGTCGTTTCTTTCTACTGTAGAATTAAACGCACAAATTTGTATTGGGAATAATGTATGTGGTTATTACTATCGCATTTAGGTATTGATAATAATAATAATATGGCTTTTGAATATATAATTACTGTCTGTAGAATAACATTTATACATTTTCGGTTCGCGATGAAAAGTTATATGAATGGATTTGTAATAGGTATTTATAATAATAGTATATGGGTTGTATTATTGCTAAGCTATCACCAAATCGCGTTATAACATTATTTCTCAGGGTTTTTTGCACCATTGATCAATACCAAACGCGTATCGGTATTATAGTTTTTAATGAATCATTACATTAATAAAAATACCCAATTAAATCAATCGCGTCAGTCCAATTCCGACTTATGTTTCGATCACATAGTTCTGTGTCTACACTGTCCCAACTAGTTTAACAAAAAAAGTGTGATGTGCCCAAATATGGTAGTGATATGCCCGATTATCGTAGTGATATGACATTGTCATGTCTATATAATATGGGCACATCATATTTAGTTTGATAGTATAGACAGAGCTTAAGGATTATATTTAAAAAATGTTTTCTTACATTTTGAACGGAAGTATTTATTTGTTTATAAGCCCAATTTTCCAGTCTTAATTTTACATTTTGAAAAAAAGTATTTATTTGTTTATAAGCCCAATTTTCCAGTCTTAATTTTACATTTTGAAAAAAAGTATTTTATTTGTTGATAAGCCCAATTGTGCAGTCTTATTTTACATTTTGAACGAAAGTATTTATTTGTTGATAAGCCCAATTTTGCAGTCTTATTTTACATTTTAAACGAAAGTATTTATTTGTTGATAAGCCGAATTTTCCAGTTTAATAATAATGACCCCTTCCACAGTGCTTATACCATATACATTTTACATGATATTGACCGTGGGTTCTTTACGCCTCTGATGCATTTGTTTTTATTGTACCTTTTTAATAAATTATTATATGTTTAGGCCTAATCACACCCAATTTAATGAAACGGTCAGATTCCGATTTCAATTGAACGAAAGTAGTACTTTATTTATTATTCATTGATAAGCCAAGGGTCCCATGGCGTTAGCCAATATCTTGAGCATTTGACTCTTGTGTCAACCTGTAACACAAATCATTCTTCAAAATCTAAAGAAAGAACCTCACACGTCTTTTTTGTGAGCGATACACTGGATATGCCCACGGAAATAATATGTGGACATTGCAAACAATCATAGGCCTACAGTAACAAACATAACATGGCTAATAAGCATAACATTCAGACTTGCTTGTTTTCTAGTGGATTTTTATTTACTTTAGCATGTAGAATAAAACTAGTAACAGTGGCTATATTAATAATTATACTGATTATCCTTGATGTTATCGCGTCTAATAATAACATATTTTGTTGTTGATAAGCCCAATTTTTCAGCCTTGATTTTACATTTTGAACGAAAGTATTTATTTGTTGATAAGTCCAATTTTGCAGTCTTAATAATGACCCTTCCACAGTGCATTTTACATGATATTGACCGAGGGTTTTTACGCCTCTATAGGCACTGATCAATACCATAATTAATGTACTTTTTTAAATGAATATTGAAATGTTTCAACACTCCCAGATTTCCTCATCTTTATCGTTTCAAAAATTAATTAAATAATTTTCAGTGTATCACCGGGCGGTTTGGAATTTATTTCTATGCCTGTTGTGTTTATATATATAATATTAAGTATAATTATGAATTCACCAACACTTTCAGGCCCGGGGCCGAGTTTGTGTAGACCAGACTTCCATGCACAGCCACATGTTAAGGAATATGAATCTCTTTATGATTTTAATATGGTTCGAAATGATATTACACAACAACGATTAGACAGCAACTGTGCAAGAGTCAAACTAATAAAATCGGAATGATCAATTAATTGAACATTTACAGCATAAGGCCCATACACTAGGACGATAACGATCGACGATAAATAGACAAATGTGCATTTTTAATACATAAACCAAAAGAAATATAAACAATTCCTTTGATGAAAATTATATTTTCACACGTCCAATCAAATGACGTCATGATTAGTAAGACCAATAATATCGTGACAATACAGCGATTTTATTGTTTTTATTTATCATGACGTCATTTGATTGAAATTTGAAAAACATTATTTTTATCAAAGACAGCATAAATGATTATCCTATAGGTCTAGAACGAAAACCTTTCTAATTTCTTTTGGTTTATGTAAAAAAAATGCATGCTATATATTTATCGTCTGTCGTTATCGTCATAGTGTAATTGGGCCTTTATACACAAAAAATAAATTGATTACGAAGTTACATGTCATTTTCACCTATCACCAAAAAACTAACCTTTTCAAAACTAATTAATTGTTACGAAGCCAATTTATATTATATATTTCATTAAAACTGAACTTTACGGTAAATGAAGAGTAAGTATCAGTTAATATGAATAATATAACTAGTAGGTCTATGAACTTGCGTCCAGACACAGAACTGTGACATTACTATCATAAATGTTGAAACCACTTATAAAACCTTTTTTTTTTAAGAAAATATAATTGTGTTAGGAGAAGGCTAATAAACAAATAGATAATGTTCAAACCTTTTTCTGGATTAATTAATGGAGCAGGCGTTCCTAATAATCTACTGTAGACTGATTGTTCACCTTCTGACGATAATTGATTGGACCCCCCACGGCATCTGATAACCAACAAAAAATTTACGAGGACTGTTTCAATGATTTAATATCTGACGGCGTATTATTATAACATTGGCCTTAGATTGAAAGTCAAAGAAAGTCATTGTAAATACCTCCCTTTGTGTTGACAGAGCCAAAATAAAGTTTTGACCATTATCGAATGATTATTTGACAGTGACTTATTATAATACCGGCCTGGTTGACAGCAAAAACGAAGTTATTATTTATTGATCAAGATTTTACAGATTTCCGTCTACATCTCAATAATACTGTATTATCAGCAAAGGGTTTCATATAGACTCTCTTCTCCCAGACGTTTTTTGGGTCCAGCAGCTACCTATAAATTATAGTCGAGTTTCCAAATTCACAAAACTGTCAGTCTATACTAAAGCTACCGCTATGAAACAGCTTATTAATGAATGTGTCCTCCTGGGACATAACTGGCTAGAGCCGCGGCGCGAAAGGGGTACAGTATGCGGGACAGTATGCGATATAGTGACAGCTTAAATCATTAAATTATGTCTGTGTAAACCGAAGCAGTACGCCAATTAAAAATAAAATAAGGGTTATATCGTGTTTTACATTAGTTTTACTATTATTTCTTCGCCTGCTAAAACAAACATTAATTAACTTAAGATAATTAATACGATCCTCTGTAGTTGATTGTAAACTAATCCATAAATTCCTAATCAATAGAAAATTTGACCCAATCAAAATAACAAGAATTATTTGTTCGATTGTTCGGACGCCATGCGTCATCAAGTGTCTAGCGGCATCATCTAACCATGGCTCCAGAGAGATCGGCATGACAGGTACATCTTATAATAATTGATCATAAAATCAATACATAAGTAAGTTAAATTAAAATATCAATTAAAGTAACAGTCTACATGTTTATAAATATTGACCAATCAGATAAAAGGATACTACAACAATTAAAAGAAATAATTACAGACCCTATGAACAATACATAACGGAAATAGAATTGTGTAATTAAATTGTAGAAAGAAATACAAATCAGGACCAGGTCACGTACTCAGAATTATACACGCTATGTGCACTGTTGAATTTAACGAAAAACAGTTTTGTTTCCAATAATTCATTAAGCGACTCACGAACAGAACGACACATTTTATCGTCCGTTTTTCTTTAATGTTCCATTCAGCAACGATCAACAATAAGACTGTAATAAAATAGATAACTGTTAAACGTTTGGAATGTGAAGGAAAGTGTTTCTCTATTGCACTACCCAGCGAACATTTCGCACCTTTGATTTCCTCGCTGTGAATTATGAACTTTTTAAAATATAATTTATTATGTAGGCCTATAAACGATTAGTTTAGTGGTACTGGATACATTGTAGAGATATATATGGGTTGTGAGTTGACACACTCTCCACACTTTCCAATTGGTATTAATTAACTCGTTTAGAAATCTGCCTTGAAATTCTGTTTAGTTCTAATAAAAATCACACCCTACAATCAAACGCATCTGCGGCCTAAAATTAAAATTGTCCTGTAGGTGAGAAAGAATAAATAAAAAAATTGCTTAATCCCAATTGTTATCCCAAAATTGACAAGTACGTTTTGGTAGAACGCCCTAGGAAATTTCCAATCAATTAAAACAAAATAATAAAAGCACCTTAAGTTTAATTAGTTTAATTATTTAAACCCAATCAATTGACGCTGAGAACATTTTAATTTGAATTGATTATCCATTACTTAGCACTCGATGAAAACTTAAGTTGTAAACAAGGTTGTATATGGATAGGATTTGTCACGGCCAATATCACAAGATACCATGATTAAAGGTAGCCAAGCGTTTTGACTGTCTGCCATGATATAGGCGGGTAAACGCAAGAGAAGTTAGCCTGTGTAGAGACGTGGTGTTTGAAATTGTATCAGAATCTAATCACCCGTACTACAAAAAACGGATCACTCTTCTAACTCGGTTCTTGATCTGTGTAATTATACACAATTGTATGATTATACATCATATACTATACATGTTTAGCTGTGTCATTAATTGTCTTCCAGACACCGTAATAGCATTACTGTTGTGATTTTATGGATATTAACTTCCACGTCGTTGATTCATCATAGCCTTTTGCTTGAGAACTGCAATGCTTACAAATGTCCGTCTCCGCCTTTTTTCCGGACCAGTGTTTGTGACTAAGCGGGCGTAAACGCTCGTCTCGAACACGGCAATTGCGGCTCCGCTCTCCTGTCTCCGGACAGTAACACAGCTCTGCCAGACCTAGCCTAGCTTGGTATAAAGTAATAGAATTCAGGGTCTGAAGGATATGTGAGATGCTTGTAAGCATGTGTGAGGGGAGGTTGTGGTGTCAGTGACAGTGAAGACGTGAGTTGTTAATCAGGTAGCCGGTCGGCGACAGCTGAATTGAAACTATATAAGGATTATTGTATATATCTATTGTATCCCTTATTGTTGTGGATGGTAAAACAACAGTATCACTCACAAGTGTAAGTATTTTATTACAAATCTGTTGACATATATATAATGAAATGTGTGGAATATAATAATATAACTTACAACTTAGTGCGTTGATACAGGCGATACTTGTCTACCAAAACCGTGCTAATTAAACCAGTAAACATCGGCAAATAACTCATTCATCCCTACAGTCTTGGAGTATTCGAAAGCCAAAAGTACGAAGGAATTATAATACTTCTGTTTCTAAAGAAAATATATTGTATTTTTAGATCGTTTTAAAAGGGTAAGTATTTGAGCTCAAGTGCCGTTTACGGCCTTTTTTTCCCTAATTTTGTTATTTCATACGCATCGAACAACGAACAACTCGCCAATTACAGAATGGATGAACTATAACAATTCTATATTTATACATTTGAGGTTCGGGAGTGGATTTGAAAAAGTCGTGAGTTACAACCCTGACACTTGGTCAGGATTGAGCCCTGATTAGAAGGCAAGCACGTTAATTATCTAGCTACAGCTCCACTTTCATTCTGTTTAAAGTTAAATTATAGAAATAAATAATGTCATATTATTATTGGGCTTATTATCTTAATCTTGAACTTGTATTTTAATTAATTTCATTTTAAATATAATTTTGAATTAATAAGAAAAAAATATTGCAGTAAAAAAAAGAGCATCTCCGGTGGGACTCGAACCCACAACCTTTGAATAACATCGAATATGACCTTAGAAGTCCAACGCGCTATCCATTGCGCCACGGAGACCACATATATCATATAGAACTAAATGAAACTAGGCCTATACTTTAAATAATTTACTTATTAAAAAATAATAATAATGCGTAGGTCTAACAGCGTAAACATCATTTTGGCAGAAAGCCCTCTTTATTATTAATATTTTATTAATTAATTATGATGATTGAAGTGGGCCTAGTTTCGTTTAGTTATGGGGTCTTCGTGGCTCAATGGACTTCGAAGAGTGAAATACGATGGTATTCAAAGATCCGAAGATGCGCTTTTTTTAATGCCATTATTTTCATTTCATTCATACCGTTTTCTTTTACAAATGCTGTTGCAGAAGGCTTAAAAAGTACGTGCACGGCGTGGTCAATGAATGTTTACTTAATGTTCAGAAAATACCCGTGGTTAAATCACGTACATACATTTTAGAAACAAGTTAACAACTACTGGTACAATCTCTCATGATATATTATTAGATAAGATTTTGTGGTAGGCCTATAAGAGGAGTTCCGCTAAACTGGTTCTCAAACTATCTTAAACAAGAAATATTTCTTACAAAAAACGCCGCTCGACTTTTTGGCTAACATTTTTAATCATTTTTTTAAATTCATCTTTCTTTAGATACGATTTATTATTTTTGTTTAAAAATCATTTTGTGTAAATATAGTCTGACCTACTGAACAAAAATATAATTATAAACTAAACTAGTATATGTACATATTCCAGGGTAGGAGCATTAACTTCCTACTGACCCGGCCCAGGATGGGAAATGAATGTATTTTAAAGCTACTGAATTTACATATCTAGGCTTATTTCTAGACGAAATATTATCATTTAATTTTGTCGGCCAACAATGTATCTCTTACCAAGGAACACATATTTTGAATAATTTAACAGATTGTGTAAAACAATCCCCCACTTTAAGTTTGTTTAAGCAGACGGATTAAAGCAACATTATATCAAGAAATATTTAAGTTAAGTAAATCACATTTTGTTATTTTGTTTTTTGTACACTAATGTTCGATCTTTTTTTGTTAGGGTTACATGTTTAAAGCATTTTTCCATTATCATTATTTTTATTGTATTTTTAGGCCTATCTGTTTTTATTTTGCTTATGGAATCAAAATGTCGATGATTGATTGATTGAAATCAAATACCAAATAAGTAATTTGTGGAAAAAAGATATGAATTAAATACAAATATTTAAATAATGGAATTTTAAAAAATAGCATCTCCGGTGGGACTCGAACCCACAACCTTTGAATACCATCGTATTACCTCTTTAGAAGTCCAACGCGCTATCCATTGCGCCACGGAGACCACATTTAGTATGCATAACTAAATGAAAGTACTGCTATACTTCAAATAAATTACTTATTAAATATTAATAATAAACAGGGCATTATTGGATACTGTTGAAGAAGGCTGAAGCATTACGTATACAGTAAAAAAAAAACATTATGGCATAATTATCATCAGTATTTTTCCTTGCTGTTCGGTTTAGAAAATATCAGTGGTTGAATTTATATACAAAAGAATTCATGTGCGGATAAAAGTTATGAATGAATTACAAATAATAGAATTTTTTAAAAAAAGAGCATAATAATAATAATAATAATAACACTAATAATAATAAATAATAATATATTTATACAGGATAAAACAATCAGATAATAGTGTATCTGTTTTACATTGTGGTCCTGTTGCACAGAGGACTGAAATATAACATCTACTGTAAAGAAAAATCATTAATATTGCATAATTATCATCAGTATTTTTAGGCTACCAGCTGTTCGGTTTAGAAAATATCAGTGGTTGAACTTATATACAAAATAATTAATGTGTGGATAAACGGTATGAATGAAATATAAATAATGGAATTAAAAAAAATAGCATCTCGGTGGGACTCGAACCCACAACCTTTGAATACCATCGTATTGCACACTCTGCGTATACGATACGAAACTAAACTAAACTAAGCCTATACTTCAAATCATTTACGTATATTAAAATATTAATAATAAACAGGGCATTACTGTATACTGCTACAGAAGGCTTAAAAAGAAAAGAAAATACCTGTTGTTGAAGAATTAAATACCAAAGAAGTAATGTGTGGAAAAACGGTAGGAATGAAGAAAAAAAATAGTGGCATAAAAAAAAGCATCTCCGATGGGACACGAACCCACAACCTTTCAAAAACATCGAATATGACACTTAGAAGTCTAACGCGCTATACATTGCGCCACAGAAATAACATTTAGCTACACTTCAAATAATTTACTTATTAAATATTAATAATAAACAGGGCATTATTGGATACTGTTGCAGAAGGCTGAAGCATTACGTATACAGTAAAAAAACCATTATGGCATAATGATTTTTACATGCCGTTCGGTTTAGAAAGAAGAAATAAATACCAATGAAGTAATGTAAACGGTATGAATAAATACAAATAATGAAATCTTAAAAAAAACAGAGCATCTCCGATGGGACTCGAACCCACAACCTTTGAATACCATCGATTTGCACACTTAAAAGTCCAACGCGCTATCAAGTGACAACACGTTGTATTCACAACTAACTGAATATAGAGCTATACAAATATATTATATATTTTAAATATTAATAATAAACTTGGCATTGTCGTTACACAGAGGGCTGAAATATTACCTGTAGGCCTACTGTAAAGAAAAATCATTATGGCATAATTATCGTCAGTATTTTTAGGCTACTAGCTGTTCGGTTTAGAAAATATCAGTGGTTTAATTTATATACCAAAGAATTAATGTGTGAATAAACGGTATGAAAGAAATATAAATAATGGAATTTTTAAAAAAGAGCATCTCCGGTGGGACTCGAACCCAAAACCTTTGAATACCATCGTATTGCACACTTAGAAGTCCAACGCGCTATCCATTGCGCCACGAAGACCACACTTTGTACAGTATACAGAACTAACTGAAAATAGAGCTATACAAATAAATTACTTATTAAATATTAACAATAAACTGGGCATTATTGGATACTTTTACAGAAGGCCTAAACATTCAACGTATAGTAACAATTATGGCAAAATTACGTTTACTTGCTGTTCGATTAAGAAGATACCTGTACACTAAAGAATTAATGTGTGGAAAAACGGTAGAAACGAAGAAAAAAAAATAGTGGCTCAAAAATGAGCATCTCCGGTGGGACTCGAACCCATACAACCTTTGAATACCATCGTATATCACCCTTAGAAGTCCAACGCGCTATCCATTGCACCACGGAGACCACCGTATACTAAATTTGGAGAAAATATGCCTATATTTAAAATTATTTACGTATTAAAATATTTTTAATAATAATATACAGACAGACAACTAAACGAAACTAGGCCTATACTTCAAATAATTTACGTATATTCAAATATTATTAAAAAGCACAAAACATTGCCACAGAGGGCGAAAACAGGGATATACTGTAGTATTCAAAGCATTTAGCCTACTTATTAAAATATTGAAATACGAATAATAATAAGACTCGAACCCACAGCCTTTGAATACCATCGTATATCACCCTTAGAATTCCAATGCGCTATCGATTGCGCCACGTATAATACTAATGTGCAAAAGAGGGAAGGGAGATGAATAAAATAGATAAAGATCAACTTTTAATCGAATGAATAAAACACAGCAGTTTAAACATAAACCATTTCAGGTGGGACTCGAAACCACAGCATTAGAATACCATCGTTTTAAGAAATTAGTTGGAACAATTTTCAACCTATTACCATACACGGTATTTTTGCGTAAGTGTGATATACGTACACAGTCAATGTACAGCATGGATCTTTGTTCTTTCCCCAAAAAATAAATTAAAAAAAGATCAAAATCCAAGTTAGGTTTAGGTTGAATGTTTCATTTAAGTACATTCATCACTTCCTTGTAGTCTATAATGTTTGAATAAATCTGTAAATGTTCTGTTCAAAACAATAAATGCATGTTACTATTATATTATATTATGCAAGTCACATTGCAGGCACTCAAGTATATAAGCATGGAGGAAAAATTTTCACCTATGAAAAGAAAATTGAATTAGCGCCCTCTTTTATTGATACATCTTCAACTCGGTCAAAACAGTATGTTAAAAATAACAAATAAGATATATTTTAAAAAGGGTTTTGTAAACTTGGTGCATTTTGAATTGACTTAAGAAGATTGTTTCACTGTTTAGGAGCTGCAACTGCATATGTTAGATCACCATAGGTGACTAGTATCAACATTATTGTGTCTTAAAGTTGATACTTCATCATGTTATGGTAGATATTCGGTGTGTTTGAAACTAATCAATGTACTTGAATATGTTAAACATTTGAATGTATTCAACCACCATCTTCCTAACATTCCAACTACACAATTCCACTTGAAACATTTACTTCTAGTAATTTCAATGTACATACAACGCTTAAACCATGTATACAATAATAATAATATGTATTTCAAAATAATAAGTAGGCCTACTTATACTTATTTTATTCATGCTTAAACCAACGTTAACGCTACTAAGATGTAAATTTACAATTATTTTATATTCATAATTTGAATTAACAATTATACAAAAATGAATAAATTCTACTAGCTTTTACTCACTAGAAAGTACGTATTTTATTTTTTATTGTATTATGCAAATTTTGGTGAAAATAACAGTTAAATTTACAGCTAGGTATTATTAAAATTACGGTATAAGTACCGATACCAAACCCAGCGTTTTAATACCAAACGTTATCTCAGGACGCCCTCACTTGGTAAAAATAATCAAAACTTTTGTTACTGAGCTCCTCCCAATTATTAACAAGAATAGTCCATTGTTGCTAAATCGGACCAATCGTATCAAACAGTGTAATTAATCTTCAACTCCGCCTACTTTAAGAAGTTAATGCCATTATATTTGAGTAACTTGTTTCTAACCAAATTCTCATTCTCTATTGAGAGGTTGTTTAGTTAACCACGACTAGGCTACACTAGCAACTAACTTGTGTCAATATTGTGTCATCTGTTAAAAATCTTCAACTACTTTTAAAGTACAGGCTTTTTTTATTCTATTCTATTTTGGAATTACTTATATCAGGTACGATGATTTTCTTTAATTATAATGAATAATACTGTATAATATTTATTTTTTTCCCTTGTATTTAAATTGTTGATTTTCTTTAATAAAGTAATAGGCTATGTGATATATTTAAATGTATTGGTTTTCTTTCAATTTAAATATAAAATAAAGGTCAATGTGTTTCTGTTTAAAGTATTAAGTTTGTATTAGAAAAAGTTAAGTTCACTTAAGTAAACACAATTTATAATTGCATTTGTAGTTTGTTACTAAAATGTATATGTTTAATATGAATTATTTTAAGGGGGGTTGTTTTGATGAAACGATTAATTTTATCATCTTATCGTCACAATGTATAACGATAGTCTGAAATCGTTAAGAAATGATATTGTGTTAAATAAGTTGGATTTATTTAACAATCATTAACACAAAATTGTGGTAATATTTAAGTTCGTTATCATTGTTCACTGATAACCCGACTGTATAATATGATATCGTTTCCTTACAATGTTTGCATTCAATCAATTCATTATAATATTAAACTTCATTAAACTTCATTGAATTGAGCTTTACCTTTTATTAAATCATAATGGGAATTACTGTTTTAACATTAAACCGTTTTCTTTTTCATCTTAAAAATAAAAATCCTAAAATTTAGGCAATAAGTTTAATTGTTTTCCGATACAATTATTATAAATTAAAAGTAAATTCTCAAAAATGTACATTTTCTAAAGTTTTAAAATATCAAATTTAATAATTCTACAACTACTAATTCCGGGCGAATTTCTTTTTATATTATATTATATATATAATAATAATAATATAAAAAATTCGCCCGGACTTAGTAGTTGTAGAATTATTAAATTTGATATTTTAAAACTTTAGAAAATGTACATTTATTTTTTTTTTCAGATACAATTATTATAACTTAATAGTAAATTCTTAAAATTTGGCCTACATTTGCTAGTTTTTAAATAGCAAAGTAATTAATATTTTAATCATTTTATACCGTTAGGCATATGTCTCATTTTCAAAAGAAAGCAACAATTATTAAATACTAAGTACTATTTCTTATGTTTTTATCATGACTTAAAGTATTTTATATAATTCAGAATGTTTAAATAAAACGACTAATGAATCATAATTAATTAATAATTTTTAATTTTATCATGAAGGTTAGCATAATATGTAAAATAAATATAATTTATTGTTATATATATTATATTATTTTTTTTTTAGAATGCAATATTTTGGTCAAGTTCGTCATCCGTTATTTACACCAGGAACTATGGATCCAATCTACGGGTTTTACCCAGGCTCGTACCCAGCGCCGCCACCACCGGGTTTCCATCCTTCTGGACAGCCTTTAACACTAGCAGAACGGCTTGCAGGTAGGCCTAAGTCCTGAACATTTATAGGATTTCTACCAGCTTAATGTAATCACTATAATAGCTTATGCCTTATTTAACGCTTGCCTAAATACAATTAAAAAACGAGTTATAAGTCAGTTTTAATTAACGCTGTGGAATAATATCCCAACATTCCTACTTTTAACATCAACCAATGAAGCATATTGAACAGAAACTGCTAATCCGAATAAAAAGGTTTGAAAACTATTAGATGCTTATAAAAATTCTATAAAAATGCCAAAAGGCATTGAAGGTTAATCACTTGAATAAACGTCCACGCGTAAAAGAAAGGTTGATACCCTTTAAATCAGGTTACCCTCACTCAACTGAAGATTAAAACATGATTTCAAAACTTCTCTACGCATGTCGTGTCTTAGCATACTTAAGATTGGTTAAAGGTGTATTCACTAATTTCACAATGACCTACAAACTTTATTTAATTCTATCAATTGAATAAGAAACTTTAATCGTTGATACCCTACGGGACTTTATCAAGCTTAACACGAATGACAATTGCGTACAAATAGCGCCGCAAGCATAGTTATTTGGTAAACATTCTCAATTTCCATTGAAAAGTATTAAAGATTGGTTTATTTAGGACTCTAAACTCGAGGGCTTAAAAGTAATTGTCGAAAGTTTGTCAACTATTGTGCGAGAATTTTAGCATTAGCAGTTTTATCAACCTAAGCTGGATCTAATAATTTTCATGAACTTGTTTGCGGCTTTGTTATGAGAATGCAAGTTTTTAGATCATTGCCCTTACAATAAACACCTTCAAGTTCGAGTATATAAACTAATTAAATTTAACAAAGACGATATTTCAAGCACTTTTTATTTTCTTAGTATTTTAAATTCGACACTTTCAATATTATTCTTTGATTAGATATTTTATTGGAAGCTAAATATGGAGCGCATCGTAAGCAGCGTCGAAGTCGGACAGCATTCACCAATCAACAGCTTTCTACCTTGGAAAAGGCGTTTACGAAGACGCACTATCCAGACGTTGTAATGAGGGAGAAATTAGCTATGTGTACTAATCTTCCAGAAGCTAGAATTCAGGTAAGATAAAATGTTTTACAATATAATTTGTTTCCTTTTAATAATTCATTCATTCATAAACATCTATTCAGTTATTTGACAATAATAATGAATTAATAATTAATAATGAATTAGACCAAACCGGTCTACCGAAGATGCTGTATCGATCACTTTGCATAGGATCTTAGAGCATCTCGAACGTGATAAAAGATATGCTAGGATTTTATATATAGATTTTAGTTCAGCATTTAATACGATTGTACCGTATAAGTTACACACTAAGATGGTTGAAATCGGTTTCGATATTTCTATATGTAACTGGGTGTTAAACTTTTTAACTGATCGACCCCAACGTACTAAAGTGGGTACCACTATACCAGATAAGCGTATTATAAATACAGGTGTACCACAGGGCTGTGTACTGTCGCCCTTTCTTTTTACTTTATTTACTTATGACTGTGTTACCTACTACAGTAACTGTCACATCGCTAAATTTGCGGATGATACTACCATTGTAGGTCTAATCAATGATGACAGTGATGAGTCTAATTATCGCAACCAAGTTAAACGAGTTGTAGACTGGTGTAACGAAAACAATCTGTTCTTGAATGTATCTAAGACTAAAGGAATGGTTGTTGATTTCCGTAAATCACTTAATGTCAAATATCCAATATTTATTAATGGTATATCAGTTGAGTTTGTAGAAGAATTTAAATTCTTGGGTATTTATATTTCAAATGATCTGAAGTGGCATATTAACATACGTAACATTATTAGAAAGGCCCAAAGAAGAATCTACTTCCTACGTAGACTTAAATCATTTGGTATAAACTCTGTAATAATGTCGTCCTTCTATAGGTCAGTTATAGAGAGTGTAATAACGTATTCTTTAACGGTATGGTTCGGTAGCGCTACCGAAAATGAAAAGCGTGACCTAAATAGAATAGTCAAGACCGCATCGCGTATAATTGGATCTACACAACTGCCTTTGGAGAACATATTTTCGGATCGTCTTCTGAAAAAGGCAGTGGCTATCAAAGATGATCATTTTCATCCGGCCTCTAGTATGTTCCAGTTGATGCGCAGCGGTCGGCGATTTCGTTCTATTAAGGCCAATAAGGCACGATTTACAAATAGTTTCTTTCCAGGATCTATTAGAGCCTTAAATATGATGTAGACTTTTTTTTGTAATGTTCTTGTTTTTTGAGTTCGTGTTGTGTCCGTTGGATATTGTGCTCCGCCAACAGAGCAAACAGAATTTCTATGTTTTTCCTAAAACAAATGATAATAAATGATACTTGACTTGACTTGACTTATTCTCTATTTATAATTCTATTTTAAAAAGTAATAAAACTAATGCATATTGCTTTAAAAAAAGTATCTTACCTCACATTGGACACAATATAATGTGTGTTTAGTTAGCGCAACAAAGATAACATTATATATATTTGTTTAGGTTTGGTTTAAAAACCGACGTGCTAAGTACAGAAAACAGCAACGTAACCGATGCGTAGACTCAAATACCACAGATGTCAAATCTGACGCTGAAGATAAACCAATTCAAGAAGATATCGACGTAGAGAGCGACGAAGCTGGAGAAGATGATGTTGACACTAAGGCTACTATAATCAAAGAAGAAGTTTCATCATCAAATTCTCTTGAAAACAAACATTTTCCATCGAATGAGATGAAGACAGATCTTATTAAAACTGAAGAAAAAGAGGAGTGTGTAGAGTTAAACAAAGATCAAGATGAAACCAGAAAAAGCCCATTTTCACAAGGTATTCTTAACATTTTGGTTGCAATTTGTGTATTTCGTATTGGATTATTTACATAATAAACAATTTACAATAATATTTATCTACAACCTATAAATCATATTTTAAACATATTGTATGTATACTGTAAACTATGTTGTATTCTTTATATCTGTACAGAAAACAACATCGATTCTGGAAGTGACATCGAAGAACCAAAGACAAAATTAGTCAGATCTACCAAAAGTGCAGCTTCGCCGACATGCCGACAGAACCCATTCAGCTTTTTTACAGTTCCTGACCGAAATGTTAACTTCTTTGGTGGTAACATGTTCCACCCTCAGCAACCAGGCTTCCCTCGACCATTGCCGGGATTTTTTCTCCCACCCATGCCTGGCTTTCCCGCTGCAATGTCACCGGGAAAAGACGGAGTGCCTCCCACAACATTCCACCCTTACATGTCGGCTTTGCCTAGTGAGTTCCAACATACAAGTATTGAGAGTTTGAGGTTAAGAGCAAGACAGCATAGCGCCACTATGGGTCTTTAATGCCATATTCTTTCATGTAATACAAAGCGTATGTCAAGTAAAAACGATTCATACAATATCTAAGCAAGTCTAAGAGAATTGCTTTCATTGGCTTTTAATTTAAATCCGTTCTAAAGATACTTAAAATAATTATATAGATACTTTATTATACAGTTAAAAATATAATATGTTGACCAAAAGTAATGAATTGTAATAATTATAAAGGTACCAAAGACATGTTCATTCCAAGCGGTTTAATGATATATGGCTTTATCATGTTAGAGATAATTTTGTGAATGTCGCTATGTGTTAATTAAGAAACTGTTACTACTGTATACAAACGTTATGTAACTATCAAAGTATTAAACTCTAAGTCCAATTTAACTCAGGAATAACGAAAGAGAAAAGTATTTTTTGAATTTTTTAACACAAATACTTAAAGCAAAGAAGGAAACACAAATCGCACAAAGTTTGGACCAATTACCTATATACGACGTATACAAATTTAAGTGTGAGTGCGCATTTGTGTTTTATTGTTTATTAATAACATTCATTGGGGTAAAAATAGCATAATTAACGTTATCACACAGGAACTATATGGGATGGTCGATTCCAAAAAAAGTGCAAATCCAGAATATGAGTTCATATTCAAATTATTGGCCTACACTTGCATGATTGTTGTTAACGTCGTGTCTTGTATCTTGCTAGTTTTAAAGAAATCTTGCTTTTATGTAGAAAATTGTATAGAATATTGTAAATAATGAAATAAAATAGGCCTATAACAGCCAACTCTTGAATATCTTTTTATAGTTTTCATTGCATTCATTAATCTACATGTCTACGGTTAAAATCTAATGTTCTACTTAAATTTTTTTTAATGCTATGCATAAAGAAATACAACTTTTCAAAACTAATGGAAATCATGCATGAAACGTACATCAGATAAGAAGAACAGCAGTAGACAGATGAATCAAAGCTTACTGTAGTAGAACATTCCTGGCCTACTGTACCAAGCACAGGCCATGATGAGTTAAAATTATATGGCCCGAAAATGTGTTTATATAGCCCGCTAATGTGCACTGGATGCATGATGGTGGACTTGGCCTAGAACATTTTTACAAAGTAAATAACTTCTTTCATATATAAATGCCCATATTGTGATACAAGATAATAATAATATGATATTTAAAACACAAAATACCTTTTTGGTTAAATTTTCGTTTAAAAAAATTTCATCTTGAGAAGCAGGTTGCCTAACATAGGAAATCATTAGGTTGACATTGATAGACTAGGCCTACGATATGGACAATTTGTGGTCGTCATGTATTATATTCGCGGGAAACTAAATTTATGTTAAGGCCTCTTTCTTATTATTAAACAAGACGTATGTATGCAAATAAAACGACACAATATGATTAATAAGAAACTATATTTTTTTCAAGCGGAATTGGGTAAAACATCAATGAATGCTTCATAGAAAACGATCGGTAATAAAAACACCATATTAGACAATTACTTTATGGAGTAATTATACTGTACTGTGTACTGGATTGAATATATTTATGTATCTCCTGCATAAACTAATGATTAAACCAGATAGATGTACATTAAATTAATGTTTACATTTCTTTGACTAAGCAAATCAAAGTGTGGTTAGAACTATTACATCACAACTGATGATGTACGCTTAGGCCCACTGAATGAAACGGAAGTAATGCACACGTTGACGAACACATCAATTGACTTAATGATTCAGTTTTGGTGTAAATTTTGAATTATAATACCGGAGTAGAGACATGGATAACATTACCAAACTTCCGACACTAATACTAAAGCCTGTTTTCCTGTCGACGCTATCGTCGTTGATTGTTAACAGTTCAACGACGATCGTTTGAAAACGATCAAGTTGAAATGATAACGATAGCAAGTACCTTTTCCTGTAAATCGTTAAAATTTCAATGTTTACGTAGAAGATCGCCGATTATTGTCAACGATAGCGTCGACTAACGTCGACAGGAAAACAGGCTTAAAATTACAATGAAATTGAGAGTACATGTAATATTAACGGTGTTCTCCACTCTGGAAAACATCATCAGTGCAGTTTTACAACAAGTCTAAATACTATATTATATGAATAATGTGATTTTATATTTACATAAAATATTTAGATAGAGTTTTTAACAGGTTATCCTGGTTGCTCCTGACAAGATTGTATTGATGAGAAACATGCCGAATTTAAATATTATTATTAATTATTATTTATCATCGTCATTTTACTTCACACAATTTTCCCCAAGATTAGGTAAATTTAAACTTTAGGCCATACTAGGGTTCAAGTGGGTATTAGGCTAAAATCAGATCAACTGCCCCTCAGCGTATGTTCTGCGATTTCGTTAGTAATCCCAGGTATACTTTGTCGAAAAGAATTTGTGCTTGTAATATTATTTACGGTTGATGTCAACAACCTTACAAAAACCTAATAGTCATTCTTAAAATCTTAGTTAAAGTTAACGACCTTTCTGAAAATAAAATCTGAATTTAAATGAAAACAATTTTTATATTTATTTATTTAATTTGCATAGATATTTAAATTATTGTATATGATTTATCTGCTCTAATATTTTAGCATTGTCCAGTTTTCTTTTGTCTATTTAGTATAGAATTTTATAGACGGTTATTTTAAAAAATTAAAACCTTTAGAGGTAAAATGTTGCTTAGTGTATTTATTGTATTATTTAATTATTATCTAAAATTAAACATTTATTGTTGAAAGTGAAGAATGATTTATTCTGCCAATTTTAATCAACATTCAATTTACAGGTTTTGTTTCAGAACTATAAAATGCAAAAACAAAATTTTAAACTGTAGGCCTATATGAATATTGATTGTTAGAATCCAAAGTAATTTAAGTGGAGAGAAACATTATATCAACAGATAATTCCTGCTCCTCTCTCCATGAAGGTTGTCACATAATTCTTTGTATTTCATTCTCTTTTTTTTTATTGTATTTAGGCCTATACGTTTCATATGGACAGTTTGTCTGAAATAAAGTTGATGAATTTAAATTTATATTAAAATGTTATAATAATAGAATGAATAACCTTAGAAACCATATTTCTATGTCTACTTGTAATTTATAAGCTTATAATTATATTTTTAAAAGTTGTCAATCATATTTCGTTAAAAGCATCACTGTTTACCACTTTAATACTCTAAGATTAAGATTGGATTAATTAAAATAAATTTGCTTGGGGAAATCGAGAGCCATATGTAGAATTGGATAGCACACAATGACTCAAATTGAATTGGGTTCTCACTAACGACACCAACAATACCCCATCCTTATTTATACACCCTTAGGTCTTAATACATGTGAGAAAAGCAGAAATGGTAACAGAAATTCCCCATGAATTAAAAGTTGTGTGCGTTAAAACTGGAATTTATATCGTGTTACATTTTGGAGGGTATGTACATATCCCGGGCTATTGTTAGATATTCACTTGAGAAGTTAAATAGATATTAATACGTATTTCAGAATTTAACTTCGTTGTTCGTCTTGGATAATAAGTTATTTACGGTTAAACAAGAATGGTTTTATTCACAAAGCGCATCTGTCCCCAGTGGACTCGATGAACGACCTGATGTTGAGAGTAAGGTCTCCGGGGTGAGCATTGCATTGTTGGGAACGGTCCCATAAAGGGTTTAACTCATATCGTATGATTATATTTTCTTGAATCCGACAAAAGATCTGCTATAACAATCTATAGATGCTAATTTTGTTCCCCGTGTTTGTGATCTTTTCAAAGATAATAAGACAGGGTATTATATCGGATAACACGCATTACAGCTATACTGTATGGTTATAACAATTTTTGAAAGAAAAAAAATAAAAGTTTTACTCGTACTTATTCGAATTTTCTAGCAGGTAAAATTAGTGGTTCATTCCATTGAATGTTGTTATATTGAAGTATAATAATGCGTGTACTATGAAGGCACCAAGCGTCAAGACTATACAAACAAGCCACGATTCTAATATTATTACCACTGATTATTACTAAGATGATAATAGGCAGGAACTAATTAGACCGGTACTTTTTTCAATTTATGCTATTGTTTAATTCTTAGATGTTTTCCTGTCGCTTGTAAAGGGGTCAATCACCAGTTATTTAAGGAAGGAAGGTATTTTGAAGGACAAACATTCATAATTGTACATAACACTACCACTTTGAACCTCATGACGTTAAGAAACCATGTGGATTAAAAAAGTAAAATGCATTTTTGAATTATTGGAATTTATAAATACATTTATACATTAAAAAAAAATCTTTGCGCAAAGGAAATGTTCTCTTCTATTGGTGTACTACAAGCTATATGTTTATTATATGTACACACAAATAAGTATATTACAGATCGTATTCATAAAGTTAAAATAGGATGATAATGTATAATAACTACTTCAAAGTATAGCTGCTTTCAGTAGTTCAGTGATACATATTTTCGTAATAGTAGAGCCAATTAAAAAGAAATATTTATCTTTAACATTACTTTTTAATGAGAAAACTATATAAATAAACGTTGGTCTCAAAAAAAAAGAATAACAAATTAGTATTATTATTTATATAATTAACGTAATTATTTAAATTGTTACCTCTTATAAGATTTGCATACCATTGTTATTATGTTTTTAAAAAAAATAAATAATGCACGTTTTATGCCTGCCGTTACCTTATAATGATACATCAAGTAAATATGAATTGGTTGTCATTGGTATTTACATTATCCACCCACTCTCACTTTTCAACAACATGTTATGTATCAACATAACTTTCAATTTGACATTTAGAATTCTATAATAACCAAAGGCGTGTCCGTTTTTATTATTATTTTCGTTGCCAATAGCAACCAGAGAATGGCCGGGCTATTTAAAACACGTCAGCCCATCGCTGTCGTCGCAACAACTTCAACACAACAATATAATTCATGTTTTTCATTATTATGTGCTGCTGCAGTACATGAAAATAAGTAGTACATTACAACCCCTCTTTTGGGACACCTCTTTTGAGGGGACATACCTATTTACACCTTAGGTACCGAAGATGGTATACGTAATGACAATGAAGGTCAATCATTTTAACCATTTTCAATTTCCTGATTTTCTATTGTGTAAAATCTGAATGAACACATTATTTCAGCCATATTATTTCTTTCATTTTCTAATTTTTATGTGCATATTCTTGTAAGTTAAAGAAACGAGTAGGTCTATACAAATTGTGCATAAGAGGGTTATAGCCTATACATGAATATAGATTCCATTCTGTATCTCAAATATAAATTCAGTCCTCGTAAAATGTTGTACTTTAAATTTAATCTTAGTACCTGTCAGCTTAACGGGTTAATCCAGCGTTAAGCCAACTGTTGACTATGCATCTTTGACCAAGCACTACCAACTAAGTCTGTTTGCTGATCTAATGGGAAAAGGGCAAACAGTAAATATTTGGATACCTCACTAATAATAATTAATCATACATCTATAAAGACAAGCAATTATAATAAAAGACATTGACACTTTATCTGGGTTAGAATCTGATTGATTGACCAATTATGAGTATGATTGACATTTTGGATTGAGTAGTCAAGTGAGTAGCGTTTGATCGTACAAGTTTAGTACGGTATTATTTTGTAAATCCTTATTGCTTCCGGTCGTGTATCAGGGAAAACTTGGTAGACATGCGCTATGATCTTCTTTGAAAATAGACATCTTTTTTTTTCTCTTTTGTGGCGCAAAAACACTTTTATTCACATTCATATTATCTCATATTACATAAAATCGTATTATTTAACTTGTAACATTTTTACATATATGAATTCTGTATTACTCCTTTTTTCATTAATTTTCTTATATTTTGTTATACACTTGACAGGATCATCATTATCACCTATCCCGTTTTAAAATAGTTCACACATTTTCATTTGTTTGTTTTCATTTTACAACCCGGATTATACAATATATTTATATACATGATAAAAAAAACAATAATAGCTCAGTACCACCAGTAACCCGTATCACTGTAATTCTTTTTCGGTTAATCGTATCACATTAGAATTATATTATCATAATCTTATTTCTTAAAGCTACCCATTTTTCTATACTTGTTTCTTTATTGTTATATGTTTCACATTCAATGTTATATAACATATTGCTTTTAAATGAATTCCATAAAGATTTACCCACTGGCTTATTTAGTGCAGATAACATTTTTATTCTATAAATAGTAAATGCTGCAAAAGTGTAAATATAATCTATTAGCTTATCTCCCGTTCCTAGTATTAATTGTTTAAATGATATATTATTGTGATTTAAACTTACAAAGATACTAAGCATTTTCCTCCAATATTTCTGAATAAATCTACAACTAAAAAACAAATGATTTTCATTTTCAATTTCTCCACATTTGTCACACGTTTGTGTTTCCTTAACTTTCCACTGATACAGCCGTTTGTTGGTAGGCAGTATTCTATGTAACATCTTATAATTGAATTGTGCTAATTTCTTATCTTTCATTTTACATACTTTCCGTAACCAAGAAGTTTTCCAATCAATGTTGTTATCATTGAAGTACTCTTCCCATTTTAGTTGTGACATTGGAATAATTAAATATTCTTTCACAAACCATGAGTATATTAGTTTGGTAGTATTAATCTCATACTTGGTCCCAACTAATTCATCATTATCATCAAAATTGAAAATATCTACCTCCTTAATAATACGTTTCCATTGAATTGGTATTGCCTTAATAATGCACAAATACTCATTTAACCAGTTTGTTTTACATTGTAGTTTCACCAGTATTTCGTTTGATGTTAAAAAAGTGTTCTTATTAACAATGTCTTTAATACTGATAATGCCACTGTCAATCCAATGCTTGTAGAAAAGCGATTTTTTTTTTATTTTTTAGTTTAACGTAGTGGTTTCCCCACATTTGTCACACGTTTGTGTTTCCTTAACTTTAACCAAATAGACATCTTATATGAAATATTATCATAATAAATTTAACCAGAGTAAAAAACTTACTTTAAGCACACTTGATTCAAAGTTTCCATCTTTATTGGACGATTCCAAATCATCTTAATCATCATATATATTTTTAAAATCAATATCTATCCTCAATATCATTTCCCTCATTTTGTATTGCATATAACTGTTTTATCATTTTAAGAGTTGCTTATATTGGATAAGTGTAATTCCTATAAAAGACTTTCACTACACCTATTGAAAAATATATGTTCTTTCATATAAAAGGCATTAAAACTTAGAGCTTTATATAATTATAATTGTTGAATTGAATGCACAACCTTGTATAGAATTTCAATAGCGAAACAAAGCAAACTAAGCCTATTAATTCGACGGACGATTTAGTTTGATTGTATTTTGCCTTACATTAGTGTAATCATAACAGTTAAGCTGTGATTGTTTAAGATTTCAGAGTAAATTTTGAAAGAAGTGAATAAACTAAAATGAAAGCAGAAAGAAGAATCTAATATCCCGAGGGTCTATGGTAAACCCTACTTTAAGGCACTTGATGTGAACGACCTGGACAGGGGTATGGATACTTGAAATTGTTCGGTTAGCTAGGTTTAAATCCATCAAAGTGTACTAAAAAGGGTGCTAACCACAACGTTATTTTAAAGCTATGGTAAAACGACCATTATAGTTATTTTTAAGCTAACGTAAAACACCAATATATAGTAGGCTTTGTTCAGTTAGTGCCATAGTTTGTTTTTGTTTATATAACGATTGGAGAAAATGATGCGCAACATTTATAACAGGATAATGAATGAATAAAAAATCAATCAGATACTTTGTTGCTTTACATTGCCAACACATACCTGACCATTTGATACAAAAACCAAATGCTGTTTTAAATATATATTTATGTTAAATTTATTTTGAGAACAAAACAAGGGTTCCACCTCGATAATCCGAACGTACTTTTAGGCCTAACAATAGGTAAAGTACTTTAGTAGGCCTACGCCCAACCACGGTGTGGTTTAAAATGTAGGTCCTTTTAGTTAAGTTCATACCACAATTGTATAATAAGTGTGATTAGATTAATCAGTACCACAATGTATTTACAAATCACGACACCTCTTCAAACAAATACATATACTCTACAATAATCTTATGCTGTACTTTTTATTACGATTAAATTTACTTAATTTATGCACACTTATACGGAGTACGTGACTTTGGACTTATTGTATCCCTGTTAACCAAATAGAGTTGGTATTTATTTTTTAACAACAATAATAATAGATTATCGATATAAATTCATCCTCATAGTCATCATCGCCATCATGTGATAATTTTAAAACATCAATATACCTTATCGAAACTTTGTATATGTGGTATTATTTATAGACACTATCAGGACATCATAATGCATACCGTAATGTGTACTAGAGTATACATGTCAATCAATTAATTTATTTATAAATCAATTGTCTATCGATCAATCGTTTTAATTTTAAATCATTCCAACGATCGATCAAATAGAAAATTATTTGAAAAATGTTCAATGATGAGTTTTAATGTGTAAATGCAGATTGTTCTAGAGCCTAGATTCAAACAGTAGTGAAATTCCAATCTTTCTTCTCAGTTATGTTTTTTCCTTGGAAGAACATTTGGTAACTTTTGAAAATATGACTTAGTTTAAGCAACTCACTACTCTAAACTAAGGTATCTACAACACCAAAAACTGACTTTTAGAGATTGAAAGCCGAGGTCTCCGCAAATCTGCCGTGTTGTATTGACACTATACTGTAATCAGTTCTTCGTCTTACATCGATCAAAGGTGATCGACGGGTCTAATTTTTGTCATTTGTTTAATTACGTTTGCAACGTCAAATTAAATTCAAATCTATTTCGACTTTAGGCAAATGTTATTCTTCAATTTAACAGCAATAAGTTGTTTCTATACATAGTTTAAACTGGTAGCAGATCAATAAGGGTTATTTAAGGACATGTCAATTTCTTGTTATGCCTTGGTTAGACTAATTTTCTGCCTTTTCAATTCTTTTGTCAACAAATCGCATTTCTTCATAAAAATATGGGTTATCTTTCTTGCCTTAAGCACGGTCCAGTATATTAGGCCGTTAGACAAATCGTTATTGTATTACTTTAATAGGAGGATTATAGCAATACGAATCCAATAATATTCTAGACTTAACACATTTGATTCGTTAAAGGGACTGTGGATATTTCGTGGTATACAAATCACAAACAATATCAGAGGACGCGAGGTGGCAGTAAATGGTGAATTGTGAAAAGTATATTTGAAAAAAATTATATATTATATTTTTTAAAGAAATGTTACGTCGGTTAGTAAATATGACATATTCGAATTGATTTCAAATTTTGTATTCCAATTGTTAATATTATGTTCTATTTAGTAAAATAAATCTTACCAAATCAAATCAAGTTGCAGGCGCAAATATATGGAACAGTTTACCATTTAATATTAAATCGGCACCAACAATTACGTCCTTTAAGGCTAGATACAAATCTCATTTCTTTTCATAAACACTGTATTATATTTAATTAAGTTTCTCTTTTGTATATTTTGATTAAGACAGGACCACAATGTAAAACTGTTATCTGATTGTTTTATCCTGTATAAATATATTATTTATTATTATTATTAAATCAAATCACATACCGACGATTTATATCACAAACTAATAAACACATTCACAAAAAGGAATGAAACAGATTAAACATAGAACACTTGCTGTTTCGAACAAAATGACGGAATACCGACAATTTATCCTATCCTACCGAAAATAAGATGTAAAAAGATGTTAATTTTCTAAATATCACTTGATGTTGCCTCTTTAATAGCTTGTGGCAGATAATTCCAAAGACGAGAAGACGAAATTGTTTGAAACATTAAATTTATTTTGCATAGATGATCTTAATGACCAGGAAGCTCATTAATGTAGGATGGCGAAGTTGAGTTCAAACTTTTGTAAGTATAGAGTCAGCAGAATCTTGAAACTAATTTTTTCTCGGCCAGTGCAGAGAAAAAAAAACAATAGAGAATGCAATTACCTTAGTAATAATAATTAGCCATGTACACTTGTTGTTTCGGGAAAATTATAGAATATACCAGTTCACTGACATTTTATTCTTATTATTATTATTATTATTATTAATTTTAATATTTGAATTTTTTGCAATTGGAATTCATACAATATAATACTATGCTATAAAGCATTAAATCACAAAACTCAATAAACACATCGACAAATCAAATATTGTACAAAAGAATTGACGAGGAACACTTGCTGTTTCGAAAAATGTTTCTATTGTATTGCGCTAAAATGTAATCCTATTTTATAATTCTTCTAATACTCCATCCAATAAACGCGTATTTAATTGTAATAATTATGTTGATATGCCACAGGTAATAAACTATGACTAATCATAGATTCTATACCTTAAGGTAAGGGTTTGTACCTCAATAACTCTCGTATTATCCAGTTTCATAAAGCTTATTACACATTATCATTCAAGCGACTGTAAGCTAAATTTCTAAGTGCAAAGTCAGTAACCCTAAAACGAAATAAGTACAATATAATAGTAAATTATATATAGATATGTAGTTAACGGGTGGTGGTTGACCCCCAGTGATGCATTACAACTAAAACATAAACAAGCATTCAATTAAATTATGTTAGTGGACCAAATAGTATGATATAGGCTATTATTTAATGTATAAATTATCATATAAGACGACTTACGGCAAAATAAAATAAATAGTAATATATAAAATAGATCAAAACGTTTTCATCTTAAAGAAAAATCTCAATTAGATAGTTACTATGGATACACAATTTTTAAAATCATGATATATGTCGATGTACTCTTTAAAAATCACCACCTGTTAATACGATCGATAAAAAGGTTTTGTGTATTTTAGTTTATTCTATAGAAACCTGTGAAAATAAGCGGATTTTAACGTTGAACGTCAAAAGAGCCACCGGCTTGCCTAAATGTATATTGTTAGGTGGTTACGTGGGCTATTATTGTATGCCATACCGGTAGTGTAATGAACTATAATTATATAGGGCAGACAAATTGAGAAACAGGTCGTGAACTAGAGTAAACCTAGATTGTCTGATTAAGATTTGTTGTGTTGTTTTATCTATTCTCTATACTTAATAAATATTCTAACACCTGCGTCATAAAGATTTATGTTTAGATTTAAAATATTTCATAAAGATTTTGTGGAATGAAATGATTATGTAATTGTGATTTGTAATCGAATCCACTAAAAACCTCCTAAAGAAGAAAGCCGCCAAATAATACTGGTATGCAACAAAAATGTTTTACATCTATTAGACAACACCATTGGTAATGTATCTGTTTAACCATTGGCCATTAATTGCACACTCATCTACTTTGTTATATAATTGAAAATACTTGGCTTATTTATCACTATTTTTGCTTAATTCAAGATACTTTAGTTAAAAAGTGCTTATAGTTAAAATGTTGAAGAACTTTGTCATCAAGAATTTAAAAAGAAATATATGTAAAAAAGTTATTTCAAAAACTGATTTAAGCAAAATGCATCGTCCTATTTAAGAAAAATGATGTAGGGCCTACCTAATTATTGGGTTTATTTTGAAAATCAATAAAATCAGTGATTTATATAAACAAAGTTAAGATGATTTTTTCTCTAAGCACGTTTGATAAATCTGGTCACGGTAATTAAAGATAATTGTCCCTTTGATTAATATGTAATTTTAATGTCACATAATTATTGTTCATTTTGACCAAAAATTGGATCTTAAAAAAAATATTATTTACCTGATAAAAATATAATTTAAAGCAAAAAAACATTGTCTACCAGCCAATGGGTTTTTAGTTGAATTTAACCTTTTATTGTGTCTTTTTACAAGTGAAACATTTTTTTTAAATTTTGTTTCTACGGAAGTGATTAACTTTATTAAAACTGCGAAATGGTCTATTCACATTTTTTAGTAATCTTAATTTGTCAAGGTTTTGGATGAAAATACATCTTAAACGATTAATTTTGTCATTTTATGAGTGAAAACATTTGCATTTTTTGCCCCTTTTCCCCAACGGAAGTGATTAAATTCTGATTTTATTAATCTTCATTTTTCATGTATTTGGAGATCATACATCCATCATGATACATCTTTAATAAAAAGATCAGATCGAAATAGAAAGTGTAGGCCTATCTATCATAAACAAATAATTTACATTTACATAATTTATTTCAATGTTAGTATTGTGAATTTGACTGCAACTCTCAAGGAACCCAGGGTCATTGTGATTGCAAATTTCCTGCAAATCTGTTGCAATTTTGTTTTCAAAAACTCTCATCTCGAAAATGAATAAGCTCTCTTTTTGTAAAAATTACAAACGTTTGCAAGGTATCCGTCGATTACTTACACCTTACTAACTAACTTAAATGAAATCTTGCATGGATTGACTTAAATAATAGGCATAAAGCCTTGTGTCAATTATTCTTTTTCAATCGGTTCATCATAATAGGCCTATCGGCTCAATCGACTACCTCTTGTTTTCTATTATCAAACCTGTCTCTAACAAGTTGATAATCAAACTTTATATTTTCACAAATTACAATCATCGCTTCGTTGTCATACTTGATGTTCGACTCTGAATAGCCAGTGAAACATAACACCAAATCCGATTTTCACAGAATATTCGATAAAAGAAAATACGCTAAAGAAAATTTCTATTTCAATCAAAGACATGAATGAAACATGCGGATATTTATTATTATTATAAAATATGGTGCAGTATCAGAATTATCAGTTGTCACTATAAGTAGAAAACGGCCATTTTGATATTATCGATTGCTTCATTATGTGTACACTCTTTTGTTTGTGTTTGATGGCTATTAATGTTTTTGAAAATGATGTGAAATAAGTAAATAGAAGATGATGTTGCCGGTTGTCGAGAACAGTATCAGTTGTAAATTGGTAAAATAACTACAACATTTCTAAAACCAGGTATGTTCAATAATGATAATAAGACAAAATGAAGGAAACTTATAATAATAATATCAAACGTTCATTATTATCACCATCATTAGGCCTACTGACTTTTATAAAGTCTATGCAAGGCAATCTAACAACAGGAAGCTGAGCTCCGGAGATCAAAGGGCTTATGCCCTCAATTTGATGTTGTTATATTTCCTTGGTCTATGTATGTAAACCTAATCTTTATATTAGATACGAAACAATTGAAAATATATGTCGACATATATCATTCACTGAGATCAATATGTGTTCCATATGACTATCATATTGATTGACACAGATATTTCGATATGAGATTTTGTAAATAATCCCCTCTTTGCTTCCATTTTTTGTGAATACATGTAAACCTGTCCAGACTGTGACATGTGTTATAATTGTTGAACTGTTTGTCTGCAATCAGTTATTAGCAAACAATTGGGTTAGATTTTTTAATAAAGTCATTTAATATGACTGATGTCGGTACATCATGTTTAAACCTTCACTGATCACGTATAAAAGATTTCAACTGTTAACAATAGAGGGAGGATTTTCTGTCAATATCTTTCGATCCACTCGAGACTGAGACGCTCCAAAGCGTTTCCATCGATAAAAATCAAATTCTAGAACAAAATTTGGAACACAGTCAAAACGAAACCACTAGTAATCGTACTAAATGATACTAGTTTGTTTGGAATACTCAACGTTTTTATATCGATGGTATCACAGTAGTAATATTATAGCTTGATACGAAGTTAACTGTGTTTAACTTAATTTAAATCTCATTCAACAAGTATTTGAGTGATAATAACAGAAAACAACGACACTCTAATCAATGTGATTCCGGATATGAAAGTGATGCTCTGTATTATAGTATGGATAATTGTCGACAATGAAATGGGGTTATGTTTGATAGTCAAGGATAATTATGATATTAGCAAAGGTTATTTGTCCGTAACCTAAAACTGTCATGGATATGACTTGCTAACGTACATCAAAGAGAGGAGTTTGATTATGAAATAAGAATTGTTTGAGCTGTGATTGGTAATTCGAACACAATGAATAGACTCAACTAAAGCAATTAAATGATGATTAAAATTACAGATTAATGCAAACATTGATCTTTTTAAACTTAGTGCAACGCATCTAAAGGACGATGTAAATACACTGATAATACCTTTGATAACAATAAAGGGCGCCGCCAGCGTAGTAACTACAATGATTAACAGTATATATATTCATTATAAATGTTTTCCTTCAACTGATCTCTTTTCTTTTCAAATCTTATTTATTTATACCTTTCGTATTAACCAAAATTATATGCACCTAGAAAATGCAAATTGAAGAAATTCCATACGTCAAAAAATGAGAAGTATGGAGAAAGAAAACGCAAGAAATACATATATAATTACATAAAAAAGATTCAAAGTAAGTTATTAATAAGTTTTGGTTAATTGTATGGAAATTTCATTCCTGATGTCAAAAATAGTGAATTCCAGCACGATTGCGTATATTACTTTGTTTGGAGTTTGTATATGATAACTATAATACAGTACTACAGTATGTAGATCAGTATTGAATACTGACTTTTTTGTATATTAGTCCTATAACTATACTACTGTATGTAGATCAGTATTGAATACTGACTTTTTTGTATATTAGTCCTATAACTATACTACTGTATGTAGATCAGTATCGAATACTGACTTTTTTGTATATTAGTCCTATAACTATACTACTGTATGTAGATCAGTATCGAATACTGACTTTTTTGTATATTAGTCCTATAACTATACTACTGTATGTAGATCATTATTGAATACTGACTTTTTTGTATATTAGTCCTATAACTATACTACTGTATGTAGATCAGTATCGAATACTGACTTTTTTGTATATTAGTCCTATAACTATACTACTGTATGTAGATCATTATTGAATACTGACTTTTTTGTATATTAGTCCTATAACTATACTACAGTATGTAGATCAGTATCGAATACTGACTTTTCGATATATTTATTTTATAAGGTAAACCATTTTCATTATAGTTGCTAGTAACATATGTCAAGAAATCTCTTTTGAGTTGACTCTCTTGGATTTTGTACGCTGACTTTTGTCTGTGTATACTTATATATTCCAATTAGTGACAACAATAACTTAAAACATCGCAATTACACGGATCGCGGCACCTTTTATGCAACTGAAACTATGGCATCCGTCGCCGAGAAACGCTCAATAACTACTGACTTATCACATTTCTTCATTTCCCCAAAAACGTTTTATAGAATAGAAATCTGATAGCAACTTGTGGAAATTATTCAAAAGACGGGAATAAGCAACAGATCGGATTTATGAAAGCAGGTCTGATTAGATTGCAGAAGAAACGTTTTAATATGATTACAGATTATTGCTTTTGCGATTAATAACTTATGATTGGTTATATTACGCGTTTTGTTAAGTAATCGAAGATAAAATTGAGTTATATTAATGAATTCATTTTAGATATTGCGGTATCAAAATGTTGCTGTTATTATCAGCATCACTATATCGTCATGTAATTATGATCTCAGACTATGTAATTAAACCACCCAACCTAGACTATTTCTGTCCATTAACAAATTTCGTTCTTGCCAATATTTTCTGCAGAGTAGGCCTAATGTTAGTAAAATACAAGACAACGGACAGTAACATTAGCTTGGTGGTTAACGTGCTTGCCTTCCAATATCAAGGTCCAGGGTTCAATCCTGATCTAGTGCCAGGGTTGTTGACTCTATTGAAAATATTGACAAGAACGAAATTCGTTAATGAACACACAAAAAAACTGTCAATTCCACTCCCTAAACCTGAAATGAGTTTATAAGCACGATAAAATAGTTTATCCATCCTGTAATTGACGAGTTGCTCGCTGTTGGATATAAAATAATAATAAAATAAAATGTATACACGTACGTTTAAAACTCAGGCTGTTTGATTTACTTTACATTTTTAAACCCGATAAACTAATTACGGAAAAGAGAAAATATAGAATTAAAAATAACGAATACAGTTACCAGTTACCAAGTAAGTAAGTACAGCATAGATCCCTATAAAATTATAAATATGTATTCAAATAATGTTATTAACATGCAGAAGCATACAGTGCAGAGAGCCAAGGAGAATTTAGAGGTGAAACACGTTAATTTGTTTGACTCCTCAAAAGATATAATAAAGAAATTTTAGTCCAATTGGGAAATAATCCTAATATTTTTTAAACATTCCCAGAGATCCTATTGTATTGTGATTTAAAAATGATAATCCAAGATTTTCCCGGGCTTAGCGAATAAAGCAGATCGCTTACAACAAAAAGTGTTCACAAGTCACTAGACTTACAAAGATACTACAAAGAATCTTTATTTTCCTATTCCCCTCCAGTTATTCTCAGCTCTATTACACTATTGTTGTGTTGATACTTAGTTGCAAACTACACACCATACGTAATATATTTGTTACAATCAACACAATGTATTATATGAAGTTGTTATTTTGTTCACCAGTTCTTAATGAGAACTTGTGTCCAATTGGTTATCCTATTATTCGCGTTTAACGCGCACAAACGCATGCATATTGGGTTACATAGAAAAGTTGTATACTTCTCTATACAACATTATTACAACTGTGCGGCAACACGCGGCAACGAGTTACAATTACAGAATTTAACTCGTTTACATCGCGTGTACCAATCATGTATCGTTTACACAGCCACACGTCTGGGTAAACCTTTCCGATAGGTCACTTATCGCGTATCATAATTTCATCAAATGAAATCAAAATTACCATTACAGAAAATATCTCCGTACATTTACAAATACAGTAGATGATAAACATGAAAATCGCCAAAAGTGTGATGCCTTTCTTTTATGTGTTACAAAAAAAACTTTGAAAGCTAGTTTATTAGTTTTAAATAGTGTAATGGCAAATCGCGACTTCTGGCTTAGTTTGAAGCATATGGAGAGTATAAATGTAACAGGACTAGCCCAATTTTGTTCCATTTATGGGTATATCATTCTTTAACGCAGACATTGATTTGGTAAGTGATACTTATGAACTATGAATTGTTTACTTGTTGACTTTGGATAGTTCCCACATTATTAGGTTGATCTGAGTATTTTCCACACAATTCGAACGGGTGCAGGTGTTTCCAATCACATCTAAATTTCACACTTTTGTTTCCTTTCTAAAACATATTTTTACTAAATGACCTTGATATTACGAATGCTATAAATTCACTTTACATTTCATTTGTAGGTCATCTATTCGTATTAGAGAATGGTTAACCTATCCAATGTGATACAGTTAGTAGGACCTGTTAAAGGCTTTTTTTTGCTTGAAAAAATAATTGTTTTTGTTGAATATGCCATTTTAATGAAAAAAATAATTAATACAGTTTCATTTCCATTAGGTTTTTTGCAGCAACAACGAATATTGCATTAGAACGGTTTCTTATTCATTATTATATTCATGAGAAAGTTGGAAAATCGATATCGTCAAAGCAGTTTAATCTTTTCTATTTAACTGTCAACTAAATTCTTTTAGATTTCCCTTCTTAATTACAGACGCTGCCTATTATTTCTTGAAACGCTACATTTATTCAGATATAGTTTCGATTTCAGAAAGTGTTTCTCTTTACCAAATCGAATATAAGCATGGCTTAAAAGAGTTCTCACAATGGCCAAACGTAACTGCTTAATTTTAGATTGTTGATTCATCTCAACAAATCGCTCTTTACGCTCCGATGAACGGCATTTTAGACTGAGTATCTATAACAAAACACAACTCAGTTAGTATTAGAACAATATCATAATCGATATAATTAAATGCAATTTCTCCAATTTCATAACCGCCATCGGCTGTTCTTTTCAATGTGATTGTTCAGATACTAAATAGATCCTCTATCAACGCTGATAGCACCCGAGAGGAGAGCCTTTGCTCATTAAGTAGCTCGGGAAAGTTTAGGTGGTGGTTTTCTAGGCCACATGTTGCTCTGATATTTAAGGTAGAATCGATTGGCCCATTTCATAAGATTGTCACAGAGATCTTGTTGCGACTACGGCGCCAATAGAAATAATGCTTAGTGAATATCACCAGATGTAGGATTTCCTAGTTAAAAAAATGATCGACTTACCTTGGAACTCCACTGTTATCTCAATCCATTGCTTTTTATTGTTCAAATATACAATACAAAGGCACTTGGTTATTGAATTTCAATTCAAATATGATTTTCAAATACTGCCAGTTTATGATACAATTGTGATGATTTCAAAATTGTAACATGAAGTACTTTCAGACCTGCAAAGGCCACCCACCTACTTATAGGCCTAAAGGTAAAAAACACCATCATTGTAAACGATTCCAAAAAAACGTTAAAAAATGTAAAATTTCCATTCGTAAAATTTAGACATATGTTTTAAATATTAAACTTTCTTTGCACATAAGCGCAACTTAACAAGGTACATTGAATTTGTACGGTTGCTAAAACAAGAAAAAAAAGAAATATAAGTTTTGATAATGGAATGAATACTAATTTAAAATGTCTTGTGGTTGTCCCATATCATTTCTTTCATTTAATTAAATTGTTTATCACCACTTTTTTCATTACAAATGTTACTGGATATGTTTAAGGTTACTTGGACAAAATAGAAAAAATAAATAAAATTCATTCCTCATTAATAATGTTGAGTCTTCAACAAATCATAAAAAGGCTCATTAGCCAGAAGACTTACAACAATTATTATTTTTATATAACGATCTCATATTCTATCGCAGTTGCGTCCGATTTAGCCATTTAATTTAATTCAAAAGCACATATTGGCCAGGCTTTTGTACGTATATTGATTATATCGAGAGAAAATATGTATCCGACACTATTTGTCCGAATATTATTTATAATAGATGGTTAAGCGTTTTCGCATCTCGCTTATTGACGAGATTGTAACATAATCCGAATTCTATTTATCCACTAATGGTCACATGTCTTTAACCAGAAGACCTTCGTGTCAGAAAAGGTAACAGAAGTAGAGGATAATATCGTTGATGTACATTAAATATCCCAGGCTTTCATTGTTTAAATTATGTATTTCTTATGGTTTATACTCTTAAGTAGAAATCGATCGTCATAGTTTGCAACATACGGTAATGTATGGGTTGTTTCAGCGATCGAAATTCTCAAAACGTGCTTATGAATTATAGTAATGAAAGTGTCGAACTTCTGTTATACCTGGACTTGTACAAAAATAGGGTTGGTACGGACTGTTGAACAGTCATGCGATGGTGTTTTAGCATGACTATGGAAAACAGTACACAAAAAAGTACATAATACCAAATACTTCGTGCCTCGTAATTTCAAAATTAAAATGTAGCACATACTATCACGCATTTAAATTTGTTTTCTTTTTATTAGTTAACTTGGTGTTCAGAATGCAATATAATAATAATCATAATAGGCCCTAATTGTATAGCTCATAATAATAAATAAGTTGCGCATTCAAGATGTATTGTCCCCCAAAAACATGAAGATTTATAAAAAAAAAAAGACTTTTAATATGCCATTTTGTAGTGTGAATAATGTTATTAATAATTTCCGTATAAAAAATAAAAACAATAATGTATTCACTTATAAAATAAACGATTCAATTTTAACAACCCCATTGACTTCCTTGAGTTAAAAATTGAATGGAAGTGAGTAGCTATTATTGTTAAATATGTATTGTCCCCCAAAACAAGAAAAATGAAGATTATTTAAATCAGACTTTAAATAGATTTTTTTGTAGTTTTAATAAAGTTCACAATGTTTTCACTTTGCATATTAATTGTTAAATCCATTGGCTGGCAGCCAATTTGACCCTTTTTGCTTTAAATTACAGTCTTTTCAAGTAAATAAATTGTTTGTTTTGTCAAAGTGGAACTATTTTGTGACATTAAAATTGCATATTCAACAACAACAAAATATTTTTCAGGGGGAAAAATAAATCTGTAATGGCATATTCCACAAAACAGTTTTAAGGGGGACAATATATCTTTATTTAAGTCATTATAAAGTAAAGTTTCAAAACCCCGAATAGATTCGTTCCTGGGCTTACACGGAGTAACTCTAAATGTTTTAGAACATTCATGTTAGGCCTAACCATGCTCTTCCACTACATACCACAATTAGAAAATCTCTATTGCACTCAATAAAAGATTTCTGTAACTTGTCTATAATGCGCAAATGCTTAAGGAACCCGACCTAAATAAAATAAACGTTATCGACCGTGAACAAACATATGTTGTAAACTTTATCAATTTGTACATTGTGGTGTTGAGTAAATGTGTATTTGTCTATAATGTTTCAATTGCTGTTGCAGTTTTTCTTTATAATTGTAACATAATACGAACTAAAGCAACATTTTCAAATTGTTATTTTAGATTAACTATTATTATAAAAATCACCAAAAAAAAAATATATTATAATAATTTTAGCTTTTAAGATGTTCTCTTTCTATGAATGAATATATACTCAACTCTGTCCTGCATATTCTTAATATCAACCGAAAAAAATAATTCAGTGGAAAACTGATTAAATGAAAACAAATAATATGTTTAATTATATTTCGTTGTCTATAACCCAAACATATTGATACCTTTTTTTATGATAGAATTATTATAAGCATCCATAGCTTTTGAAACCAAATTGACAATATGACCTAAAGAAATATATTCGAAATGAAATTACAACAGTTAGGCTGTTTAGAATTCACGACATGTACACAGTAGCTGATGGTGGATATAGAATGATTAGTAGTTTAGCGTATGACCAGCTGTGTTTGTTACATACTGAAAACAAGGCTATTTGTGTATGCCACTAATACTAGACGTTTTTAATTAATTGACTGGAAAATAATAGTGTCCCAACTATACCTACAGTTTCCGTGGATGTGAGCTATTCAAATATGTTAAAAACTGATGAGAAATCAAGCTACTGTAAAACATAGAGGTCTAATCACTATTCCACAATGCTTTGTTTCAAAGTAGGTCCTATCAATAGCAACTTGACATTTTTTTTGTCGTTTTTATCGACTAATATACTTAAAGATGTATTGTCCCCCTGAAAAATACTTTTTAACCATTTTTAGTCGCGTGGAAGCGACTCTATAGTTCACTATGTCGGTCGGTTGGTCGGTCTGTCTGTCTGTCGGTCTGTCGGTCTGTCTGTCGGTCTGTCTGTCTGTCTGTCGGTCCAGTATCACTATGCGTTTTATCGCTTTCTGACCTTATCTTGATATCAGTTTAATCTAGCTAAGTCATTTTTCACAGTATATTTCTTATGGCCAGGAATCGATGTGGTTATGTTTTCAGGGTGCGCACGATTTAACGAAATCACGTTTGTAATCATATCTTCACAACCATGAATCACAATTAAATAAAATTTGGTACTCATAAATTTCAGGGCATAAATCATCATATGGCAATACAATTACGTGCGTAGCGCATGTAACGCATGCGTACGCGTGCTTAAAATTTTCAAAATTTATTTTCGATGAAATAAGAGTACATTTCAGGCAATTTTAAGCGTTTACAAAATTGTCATGAGTGCGCATATTTTTGCGTGCGCAATGCGCGTTAAATGTTATTTCGAACTCTTTTTGCCCGATTTCTGTTTTCTTGACTTACTTTTCAACTCGAAATTACGTTATACGAGCACGTCAAAAGTGACAGGCTACGCACGTGTAAATTAAAAAAATATAAATGTTTTTAAACATTTCAACATTTTTAAACATGTTCAGTAATTTCGGTCAGTATAGTTCACTATGTCGGTCGGTCGGTCTGTCTGTCGGTCTGTCGGTCTGTCGGTCTGTCTGTCGGTCCGGTATCACTATGCATTGTAGCACGCGACTTAATGGCTGTTGGCCTTTTTTAATATGCCATTCAATGTAACATAATAGTTATCTACTATAACCAAAAACTGGATCGAAAAAAAAAAAACTGTACTTTAAAGCAAAAAATTGTCAAATTGGCTGCCAGCCAATGGGTTTTTGGTTGAATTTAACCATTTATTTTGTCATTTTATAAGTGAAAACATAATTGTTTTGGGGTTTTTTTCTACGGAAGTGATTTAATTTATTACAACTATAAATAACATATTCAATTCTGATTTAAATAATCTTCATTTTTCATGTTTTTTGGGAACAATACATCTTGAACGATATAGATGTCTCCTTAAAAAAGTTTTAGTTGAATATGACATTTTAATAACAGTTATTCAGTTTGAATATAAATCAATGTGATCAGAAAAAAAAATATTTACCCGCAAACACTGTAATTTAAAGCAAAAAAAATTCAAATTGACTGGAAGTCAATGGGTTTTTTGTTGTCTTTTTATAAGTTTAATATTTCTTTCTACGTAATGAAAACTTGATTAAAACCACGCAATTTATTATTCTTCATTTTTCATGTTTTTTTTCATACATCTCTAACTATAGGCCTAATGTCTACTTTACAAAAAACAGTTTATGGAATATATGATATGAATAATAAATGTGGTCGATTTTACACAGTTGTTATAGTGATTTACTCCATGATAGATTATCTTTCCAGTTCTGAGCAACGCTACGCAATATCACTTTGATTTCGATGTATATTTTAATGTTATGTTGAGGCTATTTTTTATATATTTAGCCATGTCAACTTTCAGATTAACGCGTATTATTCTAATATCAGAAAGGTTAAAAGTCTTTAGTAACGGTAAAAACTTAATATCTTTTAGTCGCTCGCTGTATTCTTTATTGTGATACTGTGGGTTTTCAAGTCTTTTTCTGATTCAGATTATTCGTTTTTCTTCTATATTTACCAAATAGTAAGACAAGATGACCACTGCGATCACATTACAAGTATATTACAATCTAAGCGTTTAGCAAAGACTGATTAAGCTCTTTCACAACAAAGATACTTCCTAATTTCTGTCTATCATTAACGATTGAACAGTAAAGTTCACGACATTAGGCACGTTACTCAATCGTCAAATGTTCTCGTTCAAATATAACTATGGTAGCTGGTGTAAACTGGGCTTCTTGATTGACACCACCATAGAATCTCAGCATTTAATAGACTTTGTATATCGATTATCAAACAAAAGAAGAATAGTTGCAGGAGGGAAAAAAGCTCATCGCAAACAGATACATATTATAACTGAGTTTGGAATCTGACGGTTATTTAAAGTTAAGCTGTTAGCTTTCAATTGTGTCAATCGTATAGTGTTTTAATGTAGGATTTAAATATAGGACGAACGATGACGGATGCATAAATCGCTCCGGGGAGCGCAATTGGATAAACATGAGTGAATACCTATTTTCATTCCAAGAACGTTTGTAGAAATTGAAGATAAGTTATTAGTGGTAAAAGGATGACAGAACCCACAAAAGACAAAAAACAATGTATCATGGTTGAACTATCATATTACCGGATCGAATAAAATTACTAATTTAGTTTTGTTTAAACCTGGTGAAAATTTAGGACAACATGTTAAATTCTTGAATGAAGTTTCAAAAAATTAGAGAAAAACCATTAATAAAACAAATAAAAAATATATTAACGTATCAGTATTTTAACATGGCCTATTAACAGTATTTTAATACTGGCCTAAGCGTTTTTGCAATTTGTTGTATTTTTGTTTGTAGTTTTATTGTCTTAATTATGCTAAGCAAAATCAATTTCGATTTTAAGTGGACCAATACAATTTCATGAATCTTGAATCCTGGTTACAGAATATATCTTCCAAATTATTATTTGGGAATGTTTTAAATATTAGATGAGATGAGATGAGAACATTTGTTTAGAAAATTTAGCTAACCTTAAACAGTTCACTCCATTTTATCTAAGCCTGAAAGGCGTATAAGATATAAAATTATAGCATAGGCCTAAATGTTAATAAATTTTAATTCAAAGAGTATTTTAACTGCTTCACAAAATAAGAATATTAAGATAACTCGTTAATTGCAGTATATTTAATCATTATGACATTTTTTTTCGGAAATAAACTCTATTATAGAATTCAACTACATTATTTCTTCATTACTGTTTTAAATGACTACTGTAGGCATAGATAAAGTAAAACACGTCTTTCTTTTGCAGTTTGAAATTATTTAATAAACGACAAAACTAATCCTATTTTAAAATCCTCTATCATCACATTAATTTGATTATCCTTACGTATTTCAATTATCTCACAATTATTAATAGTCACGATTATAAGTGAAATCGAGATGTGAAATTATTGATGAAACTTAATTCATAATTTAATAGACCACAACTGTTTGATTGTCTCAATTCAAATTAGTAATGGAGATACAACAAAGCAAAATTAAGGTGTTCTGTTTTTAACAAACCAATAAACTTAAATGGTAGTATAATCTGGTTGATTCGTTTGTTAAAAGGAATTTCTAAATTCATTTACTTCCGCAAACAAGATGATCATTTACAACCAACAAAGCAAAACGTTCAACCATACCATTTTAAAAATGTTAAGATTGTATTTTTCAAATTATTTATTTTATCAATATATCGGCTTTTAGGAGTAACAAATGAAGTGAATCAATGTTAGTAATGTACACCATAAGTTCAAACAATGTAACAATCTACTTGTTATAATTATGTATTTATTACTGGTAGGACTACACGACTAGATCTCATGTAGGTAACACTTACTTAAGAAAACATTGACATTAACATCAATTTTTACACATTTTTCTTTTTACAAATGTGGTATATAGCCTATGGGTACCACGAATAATTACGAGTATATGAACAAGAAGCCAACCCGACAACGTTGTTCGACATTGTTACGACTATACGAGTATTAGATATGGATATTGCTTCACAATATAATAATTATAACAATCAGATAAGAAACATTAAAATCTATATTCATTCGTAGTAATCAAAATTATGTCTTGTTTTCTATGCAATTTAACGGTATGGTTCGGTAGCGCTACCGAAAATGAAAAGCGTGACCTAAATAGAATAGTCAAGACCGCATCGCGTATAATTGGATCTACACAACTGCCTTTGGAGAACATATTTTCGGATCGTCTTCTGAAAAAGGCAGTGGCTATCAAAGATGATCAATTTCATCCGGCCTCTAGTATGTTCCAGTTGATGCGCAGCGGTCGGCGATTTCGTTCTATTAAGGCCAATAAGGCACGATTTACAAATAGTTTCTTTCCAGGATCTATTAGAGCCTTAAATATGATGTAGACTTTTTTTTGTAATGCTTTTGTTTTTGAGTTCGTGTTGTGTCCGTTGGATATTGTGCTCCGCCAACAGAGCAAACAGAATTTCTATGTTTTTCCTAAAACAAATGATAATAAATGATACTTGACTTGACTTGACTTGACTTAAACAAAGTTTACTGAGAAATGAATACCACAGATTATAGTTTTTGTAGATGTTACTGTTTTGCATAACTTTTAGTATTCATAGATGGTACAAATGCCCTGCTTCTCATTCCAACTTCATTAATGGTAGATTTTGGAACTTTACTTTCAGATATGAAAGGGATGGACATGTGCCGTGGACCAAGCGCGAGGAAAGGATGAAACTGAGGGGCTAGATAGCTCGGTAACATGGATCCTTCTGGTAAGCCAATCAGAGGACTTGGTGAACCAAGCAAGTGTGGTCTGGCTAGAAACTGATGAGATGAAGGAACGGGTGGATACATACTTCTAAGGCGATGTTGAAAGTGAAAGTTTTCGTTCATCATAAAACCGTTGAGTATGGTTTGTGATGGAGATACTGAAAAAGGAAAAAGATATGATAAAATCTAAAACATAATATATCAACACTTCCCTGCTATTTTGTAAAATATTTATTTGTAAAAGAATGATTGCTGAAATACCTGAATACTGACGCATATTAGATTCGTTCAACAATGCATTGTCAGGTTCCTTAACATCAGGTGATGTAATGACGCCGTCATTTTGATTGTCTGCTCTGTTTCCACCAATTTCTTCTCCAGAACCCCTTTCTTCATTATGCTCAATTACAGCATTGCTCTTGGATTGGTCTTCATCCGCGATTTCATACTTTGAAGCTGTTGAGGTTACTGGCATTGATTGCAAGTTTTCACTAGGAGCAGGAGATAGTACAGAGTCTTCTTCCTGCGTTGTAGATATTCTGCTGCCTACTGCATAGTGTTCTTTGTTTCGTTCTTGTTTCCTAAACTTAGCACGTCGATTTTTGAACCAGACCTATCAAACACGAGTAATGTAATAAATGTCATAATAGTTTTTAATAAACAACACAATTGTTCAAAAATTCCTTTAAATTACATTGGAAGGTTTGGAACGATTTTTATATTACATTGTTATGTAGGCCTATGCTAACCTGTATTCTTGCCTCTGGTAGATTAGTGCAGATGGCTAGCCTCTCCCTCATCACTACATCCGGGTAGTGTGTTTTAGTAAAGGTTTTCTCAAGCGCGGCTAACTGTTGGTTGGTAAACGCCGTCCGACTGCGGCGCTGCTTACGGTTTGTTCCATATCGTGCCTCAAGTATTATATCTAAACACAATTAAAATAAAACAAATTGGTGTATTTTTCTTCTTGACTACATGCTATCATTATTAATAAACACAAGTTCTACGTTTCGAAATAGATAAAACAAATTGCCAATTGTTCTCGCAATGTTTACCTGCTAACCGCTCTGCCAGTGTTGAAGGAGGATGCCTATAACCTAATGGGTACCTTGGCATTCCATGGCTAGGCATATTGTACATGACGGCGTTTGTGCTGTATGGGTGAAACTGGTGAGGATGCATACTAAAATTATAAGGTAAAAACAACATTTCATATAGCAATAATAACAGTAATCAAAATTGAGAAATACACCGTATTAGTTAATTCACACAAAGGTTTACTCAGTTTCTGACGTCATTGGTGCGCATCAGGTGTCATTACACCCGACCTATTTGATATAACTACTATAACAAGAAAACGTCTAGATTCCTTCGCGATTACAAACGTCTGTATTAACTTTTATAAATCAATCCGCCCATAATATTTGAATACGATAAATGTAATCAATTATTTCATTGCATGTATTGTAATGTTTCTATTATCTTGAAATTTAACCTTATTTTGTTTTTTTTTGTGTACTTTTTGTATCTTTCAATGTTTCTTGCGTTTCAGCGCATTCTTTCATTCACAAGGAAACACTTCTGTACTTTAAAATAATATATTTACGATCAATTGACACCTCTGTGTTATTTTGTGTTACATCTTAAGGTACATTAGATTTAATCATCATTCTCACATCTTGTTTCAGAAAATTACTCTACGCTAACGCCTTTCTTTTAAATGCTGATCATTACTTCATCGATAACAGAAATATGATCGTTTAAATTAGATTTTGTTGTCAGTTAATTCACAGTTTTCCTAAGTTTCGAGTGCATCACCTTCAATTATGATTTGTACAAGATCGACAAAATGAGAAACTCAACCCTGTCTAATTCGTTTAAGTCCATCTTTCAATCTTTTGTCTGCGTCTTTCGATAGATTTGGCTCCTCGATCTTCCCTTAAGAATAGATGCAAAGCAAGTTGATGCAATGAATTCGTATCTCTAGAGACGATAATTGAATTATTAAGCAGTCCCGCTAGAGCCACCAGCGGCGTACATGCTATAGTTCTGTTTAAGTGCACAAACACGCGAATTATAATCATAGTTGAAGGGTGTTAGCGCAACTCATATGATTTGCCGTGAAATTCTTTTGATGAAAACTAACGTTTGGGTAAGAGGATTATTTTCCTTGCTGTAATAAACAATTAAAATCAAAGATTATATTGCTAATAATCATGTAGGATAATTAAAGCTGATGTCATTAGCTAAATATTACTATTGCAGCTGACTTCGCCATAATTGCCTTTAATCCGTATGTGTTATAATTATTCATAAACATATTGCCGAAAAATTGACTTATCAACTAACACTCAAAACAATACAAGACTTATAATTGTACCACGCATGAATTTACTTATTATGTGAATAATAATATTGTAATGCCTCTTATCCAAATTACAATACCCATTGTTTTCTTCGTTGTGTAGCTATTAACTCTATATTATATTCTTCAGATTCCCATTGTTTTTGCGCGTGGTATTTGATTTGTATTGACAACCCAAGTAATTTTAACGTTAATGTTTATACTTTTATTAGTTAAAACGACAAGTAACAGAGTTGGCTTATGAATTAGTGACATCGTTATCTCTTATAATTAGTGAAAGGGAGAGAGAGAGTTGGTTTGAGAAATTAATAATAATAATAATAATATTATGTTGTTTTAATTTAATTTTTTTTTTATTTATGGATAGTATCTTCATAAATATAATTCGATACCTTGTATTTGGATTTTCTGTTTTCATTAGGCCTATGAAGTGATGATATTTTTATTGTAAAAATATTAAAGCTGCATTTTCACCCCAAAAAAGGTAAATGTTGCAATTACCAAAAGTGTTCATACATACTTAATCTTACAACGAATTTAGAAAATGATGCTTTTCAATATTTTCTAAATTCATTCCAAATATTTTAATATTAATATACGGTGTCGGTACGTCGGCCTACTAATAAAACATATTTTGTAATTACAGTTCAGTATGATTGTTTTGAAATCGGGTAGACCTTTCGATATTCTATTTGAATATTGTGTTTGTCATTAAAAGAAAAATCTGGTTCAATAATATTCATCTGATGAGTTAATTTACTTGCGAAGCCATTATTCTCATCCAATACCTGTTTAATGTGTATTTATTCTTACTCTATTTTATTTGTCCAAGAACAAGATCATGAAATTAGTCGCTATATTCGTTAATCTTACTAACAAACTTCCAATCTATTTGCTAGTGTCGATTACAAAGGCCAATCTACAGAGAGCATTAAATGTCTGTTATAATTTGTCGAAAGACGGGTCTCAATTGTTTATGCAAACATCATTGTGAGCATAGCCGTTTTTAACGTCGTTTCTTGACCAAACATGTTCGATCAATTGCTAGGCCACATTAATCAGTTTCAACACAGAATAATTCTAGGTTTTAACGGGTTTTAACTGTACTCTCGGAAACAAAATCAAACACAAGTAACGAATATAAGAAGTGTTTGATAAGTGTGTATATATAGTGGTAGTTATTATAGTAACAACACGTTCAAAGGAGTTGATAGGTATAAGTCATTTCTTAAGTAAACCCTTTAGCCGGACTTTGATGGATTAGTGTAGTATTATGTGTAGTAAGTGATGTTTACTGTATTGTCCGTGTATGTAAACATTAAATACATTAGTTGATTTTGGTATAAGACTGAATGAACACTAATTACTGAACCAATAGTACATTCTATTTGCGTTCTTATATTTATGAGGTTGAATGAATGAATACCTTAAGGATCTGTCCAAAAAACTATTAGATATCCTCTCTATTTTTAATTATCGCATTTATGAGTACCGGTATTACTAAATAAAATATGTGCTATAAAAATGGTATATATATAAAATAGACATATCTAGTTTTATGCCTTGTGTACAAACACATTGGCCATCAATCTGAGGCAAAGTGTTATAGAGTAGGCCTAAATTCATTTTATGCAAAATTAGATTTTTCTTTATATATGTAAGTTTCAGTTTACTTTTATATTTTAAAGACTCAAAATTATTAGGCCTATATACATCTTAAGTCCGATTTAATTAATTTAAACCTTGAAATTGTATCAGCAAACTTGTAGTCAGTAATTGTCTAAGTAAGTGATAAATGGTGGCGCAATCCGATTTTCCAAAATTGCCAACATTATTCGAGAAAAATTCCAGGGCAATAAAATCTATGATTTTAGCAGGTATTTCTATATATTGTTTAATATAATCCGACAATTCAGTCGTTTGGTACGAATGACCAAAATAAAAAAAATGGAATAAGCAAACAATTGAATTACAGTAAATCATAAATAAAAAGAATTTATTAAACTCGGAATTCTTACTTAATATGAAGAATATTATTTAGTTGTTATTAATTTGTTTCCTTTTTAGGTATTAGTAAGGCGTATAAATGCAAACGGAAAAATGGAAACCTATTTAGTTATAAAAAAATAATTTCGTTGAGTAAATCGCTCCAATGATATAATTGTTGTTATCATTACACATACCGCAAACATCTATCCCTATAATATTTTTTATGCACACATTGAATAATATTTAGGGCCCATTATGCAATTTTAAAATGAAGAATGTTTATAATAATATCCTTCTACCCCCTAAAAAATGAAGATTAATATAAAAAAATTAAATTCAATCAAAAACAATTTGCTTTAACATTTTTCCGATAAATACTTACGATCCACTTTTTGGTCAAAGTGATAACTATTATTTGACAAAAATGGCAACAAAAATATATAACAAAATCATTATATTTTGTTTAGTGGAAAAATATATCTTTACGAAGTTAAAATTTTGAATTCTAACTGTTTATAACACAAATACACAGACAACCTTACCGTTCAATTTCACGATTTATGTTCTGATCCATGGTTGGCTAAAAGTACTCTGATCACACCTGTATGTGTACACGCTATCTGAGGGCACTAATCACACTCTAGGTAGTGTTGCACCTTTTTATTGACTTGCCGTTACCAATTAACATCTTCTAAGCTTCACGACTGTTCCATTCCATTAACAGGTAGGTGGGCCTACCGAATCCCACAATTCTTATGAAATGTAATAACATTTTTTTTAAATATATATTCAGTAATAAATGTCATAAAGCAAAGTACGAAAAAATGACAATGTTGTGTGTATCAAGGGGTGGACCACAAAGGAGATACAAAATAAAATAGCTAATATAAAAAGCTAAATAAAAACGATAAAGTAAACCAGTCAGAAAAATTAGCAGAGCTTTCGGGTAACATTGGTCTTTCATCAGTGCAAGCATGGATTAATTATTATTTGTTTGCATTTTTTGTTTCATTATGTGTTTTTTTTAATATTACAGAACATAGCACTTTTGACATCGTATATAACTTGATGGATGTGTGTGAAATAATTAAAATGATCAAATTATTTACATTGCTATTCTTTGTATATCATAATATAAACCAAATTCTAGTCAAATATTTTCATTAATTCCAAACTCTTACTATAGTTAACCTGCAGCTGTTTCCGCTAATAAATGCAGTTGCATATTTGTAACAACCCAGATGCCAACTCGTACAGAATTGAGCAGATGCAGTTAAATTTATTTATTTTTTTATGAATTCAAACAAGTGGTAACATACAACAATGCCACAATCAAACAATTTCAATACAATCACTGTGCCAGAAATAATGCTTAAGTTTGGATAAGGAGTTTGAGAGGTATGAATGAAAATCTCCCTTTGGGTTGTTGCTTAATGAAATACGATTATTAATAAACCGATTGCTCGCTAAGAGGTGTGTATTAATACTATTGAGGTGTTTAAATTTGCCCCTAACATTTAGATTAGATTTAGATGATTGACCTCATCGTTGATGATTAGATTTTTCAACAATCATTTTAAATAATTGACATTGTTTAGTAAAAATAATTCGAGGTAAACTATTATACAAAAGGTGTGATATAAACGTGGAAATATCCATATAATGAAATAGAAGTTCATGTATAAGTTCATGTATAAGTTCATGTATAAGTTCATGTGTTCATGTAACGCTATATGTCATAACTTTAAAAAAAACTATGATGTCATAACTTTGATGTCTAACTAACTATGATTCGGTTTAACATGAACATTTTCACAATAATAATATTATTGAAAATGTGTTCGAGCACGGATAATGCACTATGTATACAGGCTCTCATGGGAACGGTGAACTAATTAATATCTACAACTCATTTGTTTTTAAGAGGGAGTCATAATTATAGAAGATTTTGATAACATTTTAGTTAATTTTTTTTTTATGAAGTTTTATAATCATACGAAGCCAAATGAAATTATTTGAACATTTTAGTTAATGTTATCTATTTAAAAAAAGAAACGAAACTAAGTTTATCCGACTCTCAAAAATTGTTTTGAAGCTTTAAACATTAAGTGTCTAAAGGTGATACATGAAACTTATCAAATTTTATTAATACAAATAATTATTTCAATATATGTAATTGTCTTTTATTTTGGACGCTTTAAAATCGTATTCCATCAATGGGCGGGCCTCCTTGACCGTCTTTTAAGAATAGAGTATTTAATTATCATCCCACTTATATCAACTAATTTTTGTCATTTCATAGACTAAGCGGAGACATACAAAACTGTTAAAACCCTCAACCTTGGACAAATATGTCCGTATTTGCTTTTTAAATCTCATTTAAAAACATTTTCACGTATACATCTTATTGCTTATGTTAAATAAATTAGGCTTGTACTTATATAAAAAATAAGTCAAGTTTTGCACAGTGATTTTGGAAACTGGATAAAGAATTAAAGAAACATTTTTTTTTTCTTTCGGAAAATAAATTTTAAAAATCTCTCCCTTTCAAATTTAGTTTTGCAGTTTGCGATTTCAACTACCACTAATATAATTGTTGAACAATTATTTCCAATTACAGTATAAATTTAATTCTTTTTTAATACATTCTTTTTGTTTATTGTATACTTGAGCTACCTGGTGTAATTGTAGCGCACCTATTTTGCTTTAATTCCTAACATAGGAAAGTGTATTAATAGAACCATAGGTCTGATGGATCTGAAGGCGCTCACGCAACCCCTACCATAATTGTTATCAATAACTTTGAAACGATGTAACAGTTAACAAAAATATGATATGATTATTGATGAATCAAATTTCGTCTTAAAATCTTTTAAAAGTATAATTACCAATAATTGAATACTCTTCTGAATTTACCCAGTCAGTAAGTCTACATTTGAAGATTTCAATCAATCAAATTTATTTTCGACTACCTTCAACGTTTGTAGTTTCTTTTCAAAGCGAGAAAATGAGATGATATGCGTGATAGAATACAAAAGTGAACAAGTGATGGTTGGTCTCTGATTTTATAACAGTTACATTAATGGTTAGGCCTATTTGCTGTGCTTTTGTTAAAATTATCGATTATCATTTGAAGTACTTAGGACCTCCTCTACATTTAAAGCAGTTTTTGTTCTGTTCAGATGACTTGAGCTATTAATATAATACTTTCTTACATGCAACAGTTCTTAATGATTCGTTTATCGTGAAATAATTATATCTTTATTGAATAATTATTTGATTGACTTGCAAAAAGAAATCAGAAACGCTTTCAGGTAAGTAATAGCGAAAATAATCAATATAATATGGTCGTCCATCAGCGAAATGCATTTATATGAGAGTTAAGTTCTGAGTGTATACTCAAACACACAATAAAAGGTCAATTAAACAATTGTCAAATAGTTGTGATGCAAATTGATTACTAAATTTGATAATGATCTGATTCAATAATTTAAAGGACGTCATTAAGGGAACTCTACCATAATGATTGAGAAACTGTGATAGAGCCATGATTCTGGCTCGATTAAGATTATTGATGATTTTTAAAACGGTTCTTCTGACGAGAACACCTTTTACAATTTTAACCAAACCATATCATCTTTTGTACTTTACGTAAAACTATTTAGTTGGTTCCTCTAGATACTTTTTAAATTTTGTAACAGTGGGTTATTTTAAACATTCTCTATCTAAAACTACCGGTAATTGTTAAGAAATTATTTAAAATAATAAAAACAATTAAAATTCATTTAGTTTAACAATTCATTAAAAAAATCAACTGGGTTTAAACGCTGCTAAAGGGTTTCCACAGTCTACAACAGTCAAAATACAAAATATGAAATTAACTTTCATAAAATTACATTGAATAAACTATAATTGTATAAAATTATATCAAATAATAAATTTAAATTCATCAATATAAAAATGATGATGAGTATATTTAATTTTAAAAATTAAAAAAAATAATCGGGGGTTTTTATACATTTATAAGCATTTATTTTCTTCTGGGATTTCCCTCTTTCCATTCATTTTTTTCTTTGTATTATGCTGCTTATTTGTGTATGTTTTTTTAAAAATGGTAATAAAGAAATATAAAGAACATAATATACTCGCTGGGATATATTTCTAACGTATTTTTATCAAGCATTTGTTTAAGTTTATAAATGGCAAACTGTTCTAAAATTCTCAACACAAAATACATTCTAATTTCCATTTTTGAAAGTAACAATTTACGTAGGACAAATATTTACCTTTCTTCCTGCGTCATAGACTGATCCTAGTATTAAGTATTTTATAAGTGATATATTGTTTGAACGAGGTTCTTGTTTTGTATGGGATTTTAGTATTATACCAGATTCGAGATCCGGAAAGACAATCCAATAATTCCAAGATTATGCTGAATAAAAAGAATATACAATTCTGCTGTTTTTGTATTTTTTTAATCTTTAGCCAAACTTTCTATATTGTATTTATTTAAGATCATCTTAAAGATAAGTTTAAGTATTTGAAATAATTTATGATATAGCTTTTCTATTCAAATGTTATAATACCGCATAAATATGGATATTATTCAGACATATTTACAATGTCATTGTTTCCACTCAGACCTAAACAACAATTGTTTGTTTAACTTGTGCTGTAAATTAATTGAAAATTGATTGGCACTGTGGTTGCCACACGAACAGTGTTCTCCCAGGCTACCTAAATTACATGAGTTGTTACAAATTAATCCGTTTGGTAAAAGACTGATTAATTATTAAACAATAACCGCAATCAGTCGTTTAGTGGCAAAGTCAAAAACAACTTAACGGTTATTGGAAAATTCAACGTGAAACAAAGGAGACGATCTTATCCCGAATTCACCGTTGCTGAACTAATAAAACCTGTTACTGTATTAAAAAGAAAACGAAAGTTTATTTAATATTTCAAATTTGTTGTAATTAGTTAAACAAAGGCATATCAGAGACACATTTCGCTTGTAACTTGTTGATTTAAACAATTGATATCACATCGGTAAAGAAAAACATGTAATTAATTCGCATTGTTTGTGGACTATAGTATTAATTATGTATTGTGTCTAGTAATTTTTATCAATATTTGTAACTGGTATTGTACAAAAAGATCAATCATTCAGGATTCAATAGATCATGTATTATTTCTTCATGTGCTCAACGCGTTTGCTGTAAATCCATCCATGTTTCCGAAAGTATTTTTCACGTGATCTTTTTTTGTTGTATTGGTCTGTTGGAACTTACATACAATTTTGTTTTTCTTTGTTTAAAAAAAACGGAATGTAGGCCTATTCAGCACAATAATATCCATCAATAAATTCAAACATCATATAATATATAAATTTACTGTTGTCTATCATAGGTAATTCATTGATAACCGTGGAGCTATAATTTAATAGTTCCATTATGGTATTATAGTTATAAAACATGATTATGATTGTATACAACTTAAACTCGTTGTCATATGACATCTTTCTTATGACGATAGTAGGCCGGTTATATCGTTATCTATAAAAGTGAATTAATTCGTTTGAAGTGTAAACATTTAAAACCAAAATCAGTTCTTAATAAATCTTTCTTTGTGCTTAAAAGTACTTAACAATTCACCACAACGCCTCCAGTCTCTCTTAAGCCTTGTTTTTAGACAATATTATTTTGTAAACAATAACGCCATTTATAATAATCATTCTAATTTTAAGTGGAAATATAATAAGACAATTTTGTAGAAATCAAAGCACTGCGCTCACCTTGTCAAGATAGGAACTATAGTAATAATATGCGCGCTTGATTGCGACAAATACTGAATGTACACGTATTATATTCTCCGTGGCGGCCGCACGCCATATCTGTTAAGGGGAGGAACTGATCGTGCCGCACCTACAGATAAACCTTCGATCTCGGAGCTCAGCATCTTATTAGATTACCTTGTTAAAACCAATGATTTGACAATCCAAGCTACGCTACGTTACAATCGTTTTTTTGTTAAAGACTCAAATACAAGTTAATACATTAAATTATTTTTATTTATTTTAGTTAACTGGACACTTACTTGAACTTGCAGTCCCATTTCAAAATTTAATCTAATATAATATTGGTCCCTATGTGGTATGGTGAAATATTATATCAATGAAAATATGAATTTGATACAATAATAAAGCAATAACATTTACAATTATAGAAAAATGTACAAAAAAAAAAGATTTAAAAATCAATGCGTTTACAAAAAACACATAACCCCAATTAAATTAAAGGCAGAAGCAAATAAAAAAAGAGCAAAAAAAACCCCCAAAAAACAAACACAATTTATTACATAATAATAAATCGGTGTGTAGATAATAAAGCACTGGTGAGTTATAAGCCAAACACCCACGTGTTTATCCAATCTTAAAGTCTTTCTGAAAGTGTTCTTAGATTTCAGTTCACCATACTCTAGGCTTAGAATGGAAATCCTCCTGTAGAGATTTGATAGAAATTGTTGAGACTGAATACAATGCGAAGAAAGTTCACGTTACAAGCATACATCATATAGCATGCATGGTATGGATTGCTATTACGTTTGGTGAGATAATACCTCAGATTTTGACTTTTGTTGACACAGAGATTATTTGAAGCTTAAACTTATTTTGGCAAATCTCGTCTGAAAAAAGCGCAAAAGTAACGTGGTTTACACGACGAATGAAATAAGTAGATTGAACAATTTAAAAAGAGAAGTCGATAAAATAAACTATGTTGGTAATTTACACCATGTTAATTCAGAAGTTTCTCACTATTACACTATGTTTTCTTTTATAGCCTTTTGTTTCGGGAACAGCAGCTTATATCGCTAGGGAGTTTACTTTTAAATGATGTTGTATCATATTTCATGTATAAAAGAACTTTGGATGTGCAGAATTATAAGGTGAATAGTTTTAGAAACTGCCAATCATCACGATTGTACAACTCTAGGCTTACTGTGATGCTTATACTGTTTAAAGATTACATTTGGATGACCTCCGTACTAGACCATGACCAGCTAAAACTATAGTTTTATATATACATGTAGACAACTTCGCTCGCGTACCATCTAGGTCGTGTCCACAGATGGTTCTCGAATACACAGTAATTTCAGCGTCAAAAAACTGGCGATTTCAAATGTACGTACCGCAGGACTATGAATACATTGTCGTTTTCAGAAACGAATAAATAGACACGATGATTAATGTGTGTCTAGAATTAGCACTCTGGGAATCAGACCTACTTCCGAAGGAATAAGTCCAACTTTTTTATTTGAACTCATTTAAACAAACACAATTTGTGTTTTGTATATAAAATCAGAGTTGAGGGATGGGGAAGAGGGGGAAGAACAATTCATTTTAAATATATTCTTTATCCACTCAGTAACGAAATATTGTTTTAAATGTTTTAAAGGCCTATCAATAATATAACACTAAACACAGTAAAACATTAACGATTTAATACTTTTTTAAAACTGTCCCTGTTATAGTCGATTGAAATAGTAAAGTACATGTAACGATACACTACGAAATTTATATTTTGTATAATTATCAATTAATACAAACGTTGAGAAGCAACTGTCAGTAATAAAGTTTTTATTTGTATATGTATATTTATATGTGTTTATATATCCAGCAGTAGAGCCACCCACAGTCACAGTAATAAATGTTCTTTGTATATGTGTTTATATACAGTAACCACATTCACAGTAAGGAATATTTCGATTCAAATGGCGACCAAAAATGGTTAATACGTATTTACAATATTGTCAAAGTATTGCAATACTATATCTCAGTTGTAAGTTTATTCTCCAAGGGCCCATCAATTTACCTACTTGTGTTAAACCAAGGGCTCATAAAATTACCTACAAACTGGTAGTCTGAGAGATTGGAATGTTCCATTCATAGCAAATCAATAGTAATACAGTAGTGGATAACTATTATATATGTGACATATGTGGCATATTCAGCAAAAACTTTTTTTTTTCAGGGGAAAATAAATTTGTAATTGTTATGCAGTAGTATCTATTCATTTTGATTGCCTACTGTACTCATTATCAATAATATAAATTTAATATCAATACCAAGTGAACAACATGTACTGTTTAAGACAACTAAACAAGTTCAGTGTAAATAATAGGCCTAATATTTTGATTACATTACATGAGGATGTCTGGTTTGTGTCAGCAGTCGGTGGCTTCAGTTTATTGCGAGAACCTGGACAGGCTTTTTGGGATGGTGTTGAGGGATGAAAGTCATCCTGTGAATTCCGTTTTAGGCAGTCTCAGGAGTGCTCGTAGTGGAAGATTGCGATCCGCGGCTGCTGACACAAACCGATATCTTTTCTCCTTTCTGCCCACAGGTATCAGGAGACATCAGCGACATTCAACCAGATGAGCACCATGAAATAATACTATGTAATATGTTCTTGTTGTGAGTTTTTAATATTGGTATTGTTGTATTGTCATGTTATTTTATATATTGTAATTATGATGTATTTGAAGACGAGCAATGTAAATTTTCTCCTTGTGGGAACGAATAAAGATTATACTTGATACTTGATACTTGATACATGTTGCCCGCGAGAGACGACGAGTAGGTCCGATTATAGTTCCATGGTTTCGACATAGATTTGTGTAATAGTGCCCTCTATCTTTTCATGATCTAGGCCTACCAAAGATATATCACAAGAATGAGTATTCCGCGATTTTTGCATGAGAAATTTGTAACAGAGAGCTCCAGTGAGTGATGCCCGCCCTCATAAGGGCGGATGTATACATACTAAATAAGACTTGATTTAATAGACATGATACATGTCACATTAAATAGAATTATGATGATAGTTTTTGCAATTGTAAACTATTTTATAATACATATTTATTAACAAACTAGTGTTTATTCACTTTTACAGACAATTATTTACTAACATGCTAAGTTGGGCCTACTTACTGTTGTAGGCCTAGGCCTAGGGGATTACGGTCGCAATGCAATACTGTATAAAGATTTGATGTAAATTAGATATAAATATTCGGCTATACCGTACGTAAATTATTATTGCAATACTGTATAAAGATTTGATGTAAATGAGATATAAAGATTCGGCAATACCGTACGTAAATTATTAATGCAGTACTGTATAAAGATTCGATAGTATGTAAATGAGATATAAATATACGGCAATACCGTACGTAAATTATTAATGCAATACTGTATAAAGACTCGATAGTATGTAAATGAGATATAAAGATTCGGCAATACCTTAATAGTACGTAAATTATTATTGCAATACTGTAAAAAGATTCTATGAGATACAAGGATTCAGCAATACCGTACGTAAATTATTAATGCAATACTGTATAAGGATTCGATAGTAAATGAGATATAAATATTCGGCAATACCGTACGTAAATTATTATATTGCAATACTGTAAAAAGATTCGATAGTATGTAAATGAGATATAAAGATTCGGCAATACCGTACGTAAATTATTATTGCAATACTGTATGAAGATTCGATAGTATGTAAATGAGATATAAATATTCGGCAATACCGTACGTAAATTATTATATTGCAATACTGTAAAAAGATTCGATAGTATGTAAATGAGATATAAAGATTCGGCAATACCGTACGTAAATTATTATTGCAATACTGTATGAAGATTCGATAGTATGTAAATGAGATATAAATATTCGCCAATACCGTACGTAAATTATTAATGCAATACTGTATAAAGATTCGATAGGAGAGTGCTCAAGAAACGTCGGGTCAAGAGGATAAAATAAACAAATAAATAAATAGTACGTAATAAATGAGACATAGAGGTTCAATAGTATGTAGATTATGATGCAAACGTAAATTATTAATGATTCGATAATATATAATGTAAATATATTTAGTTAGTTATTAATATTAAAATACAAATAAAATATACATTAATTTATCCGCAGGCAAACTTAATTATTATAGAAATATAAAGATTCGATAGTACATGATTTGGCTTATATTTATTTGTTTGACCATACACACAGCTGTAACTCAACTCGCCATAGGCCATGGCGTTGACAACGACAATCAAAGATTAAAGCGCACATGGCGTTCCATACAAATGACGATATTAAACTGGCGGCCGCTTTGGTTGGCGGCCGCTTCGACCATACTCCGGCCTAGGTAGGCCACCACATGTCAGTTGTCATTTTAAGAAGCATGCAGAGAGTGATGCAGCTTGGCCCATCCATTACATTAACTTTTTGTGTAAGCCTTGACCTGGTAGGTTATACTAGGCTGGCCTAAGTAATAAAAATGACAGATTATTGACTTAAGCGTTGTAATTTAAGCCTACTAACTAGAGGCCTAAGCTAGCCTATCTATATATAGGTAGGCCTAGGCCTGGGATATGACCGGTTGGGCCGCCGACAAGTTGAGCCGCCGGTAATTTCTATGAAACGCCCAGTGCGTCTTTTACGACATTTCGCGTAGTGATAGAGGGGTGTCCTAGTACATAAGTTCATGGTCTTTAGGTTTATTGTGTCATGAAAATAAATAATAATTACATACTACAATTTTGTCGGTTTGAACCGCCATAACAACACAGCAAAGGAAAGTAGTAATATTTAATAATTTAATTGTTTTTAATCTTTCAAGGTAAAAATGCAGTGCACTCCATAATATTTTTCTCGCGTAAAATCACGTTGTCTCTCATGACTAATAGAGTATTGATACTCTTCGAATGAGGTTAAATAATTATTGTTTTTTATCTACTATCTTTTAATAATAATATCATATTTTATTGAATTTTACAATGTTAATACACAAAATATTTTACTAAAAAACGGTGATTTTATGCAATTATTTTACCGAAAAATGGAGTAGGCCTAGTTCATACAACTGCCGCCTAAGGGGGCAACATGTTTACGTCATTTTTGGCTAAAAACGATCATTTTCGGTCATGTTTTAGGCCTTATATTTTGGAATCTACAAGTCAGATATTCATAATTATTTCTCTTTAATTATAATATTTAATAATATATACTAAAAACCGTGATATATAAACTTTGGAATATACATCGTTATATCTAATAATTAATATAAATAGAACTTCTATTAAATAGAAACGAGCACCGGCGAAAGTAAGCATTTGGCGTTTCATAGAAAATAACGTTTTTCTGGCGGCGGCTCAACTTGTCGGCGGCTCAACTTGGCCTAATCCCTAGGCCTAGCTAAGCTAGTAGGCCCTCCTTCCTACCTAGCCTAGACAGGTAGGCCTAGGCCTACTAGGCATAGTACTACTAGGCTAGGTAGGCCTAGAAATATAGGCTAGGCCTACCTACTAGCAAGGCATACATGATGAGGCTAGGCCTAGATTAGAGTAGTGAGTAGCAGTGGTAGTGGGTTGGGTAGCCATACCTGCCAACATTTAAGACTTCCAAATCGGTAGTTATGTAATGTATTAGTAGGATGATTGAATGACACCACCTTGGCCGCCTGCTTGCCCCCCGGAGGGGCCTTCGGCCCTCGAAAAAATTTGTTTTCTGACATTTAAACAAAGAGATTTTGGGACCGTTATCGTTAACGATTCGGCCCACTTTTGGGCCGAAACATCCCCCTTTGTGGGCCGAAACGTCTCACTTTAGACCAAATTCATATTAATTTTTTTTGGTATTTATCAAGTTTTTAAAGGTGTTTTAACAATCCGTATTTTATTGATATCGACAATGTTGATATAATATATATAATATTTAATAAATTACTAAAAAAACGTAAATTTACATTCAATTTATTACTTCGAAAACCTTGTTTATTTCGTGCATTTGCCAAGCGGCCAACAGAGGGCGTAACTTGTTTACATCGTTAACGTGACTAAAAAATGATCATTTTTGACAATGTTTTCAAAATGTCTTTATAGTCTCGGGCCGAATCGTCCCAGGGCCGAATCGTCCCGGGCCGAATCGTCTCAGGGCCGTATCGTCTCAGGGCCGAATCTTCCCGTTACCGTTATCATTACGATAATTTCAGACATAATGGGCCTACACACCAGCTTGATCTTCTGTAAAGGCAGTGTGAAAAAAATTCTAGCTAGTTCAAGAAACATTATTTTAATATACTAACTACTGTAGGCTTTATACCGCATTTTATTCCTGATTTTAATTACAAAAAACCCATTTAAAACAAAATACTATCTGATCCTCCACCAGGTACACCCGCGCAATTTGTTGTAATACTAATACACACAGTACACCACAGCGAGTCTCTATCTTCCGGCCCCTCGCTCGACTTCCGGTTGACTTTCAACAATGATGGCGATTTGACGTGATAGGCTGATAAAATATATAAGATATAGGCTAGATCGTGTTAATTTCGGATAGCATAATAGGATTCATAGGGGATTCGAGATGAAAGGAAGTAGAGCTTATTGGCTTGAGCTAACTATTATATATAGGCTAATGTAAGTCGGCGATATTATCACTATTCTGTAGTAGTATATAATAATCCTTTTTAAAAAGTTAAGGTTCGACTTTGTTTACATTGATAGGCCTAGAAAACATTTAATTTATTTTATTAGTATATCTAATTAAGGCGCAATTTAATAAACATTATAATAGGCCTACGTATATACAAATTGACTGCTAATACTAATTTAGAAGCACGACGAAAACTCATCCAGCTGTATCCACTAAACAATGAAAATTAATATTTTTAATCAATTTATTTTGTTTAATCAATTAATTTGTTTCATTTTAATTTAGGAAATCAAGGATGATACGACTGATGAAGAGTCTGGGACTAGGCCTATGTCATAGACGACAGCCTTTCTTCAAAGTTAGAATCAATAAACAAATGTGTATGTTGCTGCAATATCAATCCTCATACATTCAAAAGATTCGTCTAATTCAAAGTTTAAAGGATAATAACAATGTACCAAATGAGATTTTACAGAAAGCTTGCTTTGCTCTTTTCTTTAACTTCAAACCATTAGTAGCAGAAAAACAAGGCGGTGGATACTGTATACCCTGGAAACGATTCAATGGTGTGCTAGAGGTTTATCTTCATTTTTTACTTATTTATATATTCAGGTATAATTTCTTCAAGTCCCATTCCCTACGTTTTTTAGATCACAAACTACATTTAATATAAAAATATACTCTATGGTCTTATTACGACAACCTTTTTCGTCTTTAAATGGTTAAAAATGTGAAAAATAAGTTGATTCTAATAATTATAGCGGCCCGCTATAAATTCCAGCATACATTGCGCATGAATTGATATTTTAGTTTTTCTTCTGTGATTCACCTACTTTCGTTCGATCGAACGAAACTGTTGTTTACCAGCTAGGCCTACAAAACTAAGCCTAGCTAGGCTAGGCCAAAAGACTGCCCACGAGAGGACATTCATCGCAACCTACTTGTAGTGCATTGTTTCTCTCTTATCATAAATTACAATAAAATGTACATTTAAGACAAGGAATGACCTGGTTTAATGTTTTTAAAGTAATAAATGCATTATTACAAAACGTCACAAATTGTAGGGAATGAGTCTTATAGCATCTAACAATCAACCAAAGGCTTAAACCAAGAAGTTGTTTGTGATAAAATAAACTTCTAGTATTTTGAATGGAGCGAAGATAGCTATGAATAAATCATGTTTGACAAATCCAGTAAAGAAACATCACATTCATGATTTATTTATTATCTACAATCCTACAAAATGCGCTTATTCACGGATGCTAGCTATGATTTTGATCGGCAAGTTGCGCCGTACTTACCAAAAAATAATTCCTCTAGATACAATGATGAGTGTAGAGACTACGGTGAGTAAAGATATTATGGTCAAATACAAAATAAATTAAGATTATTTTATCGCAATCAAAATAAAACGCAAAATTCAAACAATTGCATCTGTCCCACCCTGACTAACCCCTATTGTCGAGATTTAATTAGTAATCGATTTTAACCTCTTGTTAATTATTTGATTTGACTGTTATAATGTTATATCAATCAATTTTTTATAAATGAGAAATCTTGTGATTTTATTTATTAACAGACATTTCAAAACTTCTCAGGGGCCTTCAACTTGTGCTTCTAACTACCGATTCATGTACTGGTAACAACACAGTGAATACACCTGATGAAGTGTCATTTGCAATTAATATACCAAGTGATAAAACACTGGAAAATGAGGAATTAACAGTGTTTGCAACAGAAATGCGTAAAGCAATGTTTATAATGTCACAAAGAGATACAGATGCTTTAGTGCAGGTATGACGAATTAAGAATAACATTTTTTTTCTAATTAATCAATCTTTTTACCTCCGCCTAGACGGTTATATTTTTGTCTGAGATGTGTGTTTGTTTATTAGCGGGATAACATCAAAACTTACAGAAGGACCTTTACCAAATTTAACCACAGATAGATTATGTATTTTACGGATGACTCAATTTGGACCAGGTTCCCAATTCTGGACCACTTTTTAATATTTTACTAATTTTAGGCCATAGTAAAAACTACAAGACAGATCTTTCTCATGATTCTCTTAAAGGAGATTGCAACTCTTGTGATTGTTCTTGTTATGTTACCAAAATTACCTTGTGTCGACATTTTTTTTTGCCTGTCAGTTGCGTTCAGTTTCTTGGAGTGCTTATGTCGACAAAGTTGAGTTTCATGTCGATATAAGGGCACCTTAACATATATAGTTATTTTAAAATGGAAAAATAGAATGAATTTGCTTTCACTGCTGTGATTTGATATTGTAAAATACATTCAATTTGCAGGGATATGGTTTACTTAAATGGCACTCAGTGAATAACTTCTGTCCAAACTGTGGAACAAAGACAAATTCAGATGTTGTTGGTAGTAAACGTAAATGTGAAGCATGTACACAGGTGAACTATCCAAAGGTAAATATCACTACATACAAAATCACCAATATCTGAATATCATTGGTAACATACCGTATTTATTTGAATAAACACCCCGGGGCGTTTATTGTTAAAGAGGGTGTTGGTGGGAGGCGTTTATTTTTTTGGTGTAATATGTGTAATTAAATAAATTTTCCCTAGATATATAAAAATACAAAACAATTAATATCAAGAAGTGCTAAAATACAATAAAAATACATGTAAATTGTATATCATGGAAGTCAATGAATTGTACTTTTTTTATTACAGATGGCACCTATTATTATAACGTTGGTTACAGATGAAGACAAATGTTTAGTTATCAGACAGCCAACATTTCCACGTGGTATGTTTAGTGCATTAGCTGGTTTCTGTGAGATAGGTAAGTGTATCACTGCACAAAAAAACATTATTTTCAGAACGCACAATTTACATAGACAAGCGGTCTGGTAATAAAAATATAGAATCTATGTTAAATAAATCATTTTGTTTGACAAATTCAAAAGAAATTACTCATATTCTTTAGCTGATTTATTTATTATCTACAATCCTACAAAATGCATTTATTCACACGGATAGAATCTATGTTATTCCTTATGACCATTTACACACAACATGGACGGGCGATTTCCCTCATGATACAGATTCTATGTGGGATAAGCTATGTGGTTGTCAGCTTACCGTTACCGCTCATCTGTGTAAATTGGCCTTATGTGCACTACATGGTTTTAGTAATTACTACGCCACTGTTAATTTGTGTCAGCCTGAAATTTTATTTTAATTTCAGATTAATTAATATTGCAAGATGTAGCTAGAAACACAATTATGATATATCTTCTTTTTTTTTCTGATTTTGTAGGAGAAACGCTAGAAATGAGCACACGCCGTGAAGTGGCCGAGGAGGTTGGGTTAATAGTACAACATGTACAGTATCAGCAATCTCAACATTGGCCGTTCCCAAACAGTGGTCTGATGCTAGGATGCTATGCAACAATTAAACCAGACACAGCACATAAGGTAGGAATCTTGGAATTTTCAGGGACCATATTAGAATAACTCAAATGTATCTACATACTGTAATTGGGTGTATCTTTGTTAGGGATTAGGCCAAGTTGAGCCGCCGACAAGTTGAGCCGCCGCCAGAAAAACGTTATTTTCTATGAAACGCCAAATGCTTACTTTCGCCGGTGCTCGTTTCTATTTAATAGAAGTTCTATTTATATTAATTATTAGATATAACGATGTATATTCCAAAGTTTATATATCACGGTTTTTAGTATATATTATTAAATATTATAATTAAAGAGAAATAATTATGAATATCTGACTTGTAGATTCCAAAATATAAGGCCTAAAACATGACCGAAAATGATCGTTTTTAGCCAAAAATGACGTAAACATGTTGCCCCCTTAGGCGGCAGTTGTATGAACTAGGCCTACTCCATTTTTCGGTAAAATAATTGCATAAAATCACCGTTTTTTAGTAAAATATTTTGTGTATTAACATTGTAAAATTCAATAAAATATGATATTATTATTAAAAGATAGTAGATAAAAAACAATAATTATTTAACCTCATTCGAAGAGTATCAATACTCTATTAGTCATGAGAGACAACGTGATTTTACGCGAGAAAAATATTATGGAGTGCACTGCATTTTTACCTTGAAAGATTAAAAACAATTAAATTATTAAATATTACTACTTTCCTTTGCTGTGTTGTTATGGCGGTTCAAACCGACAAAATTGTAGTATGTAATTATTATTTATTTTCATGACACAATAAACCTAAAGACCATGAACTTATGTACTAGGACACCCCTCTATCACTACGCGAAATGTCGTAAAAGACGCACTGGGCGTTTCATAGAAATTACCGGCGGCTCAACTTGTCGGCGGCCCAACCGGTCATATCCCCTTTGTTAGCAGTAATACACCTTTTATTTTATTTATTTTTATTTTATTTTATTCAATCGAAACAAACAGTGATAATTACCGCCACTAAGTAAACAGGTTTGATACAAACAAAGCCAGGACTGTTTAAAGCACCTTAATCGGTCCTAACAATGATCAAGGGCTTCTCTCGTCCAGTGCCCACCTTGACCAGAGGAAAGGCATAAGCCAATACATCTGAGGCAGATACTAGATGCAGGGGCTGCCATAAGAGTCAGCAGTGCTGATTTCAAATGCCTAACTGGACTCCAGCTCCATATACAGCACCCGATATTCCCACATGGTCTCCCATCCAAGCTCTTACCAGGCCCAACGTTGCTTAACTTTTTTAGTTTAAAATTGGGGACAGTGTGTTGTACTACTCATTCATTCAATCCTTTATTTCAGAATTTCTGGTCCATAGAAAGTAACATTATGTAACATTTAACAAAAATAAGGTGCGCTCTCATCTTAGGATGGTATGCAACCTGGAGAGCGTCTTTGTCTTATTATATAAGATCTATTATCATTTCTTTTTCACCCTAATTTAAAATCTACACATCAGGCCATATATCGATTTTCTGCTTTTAACATGTTTGTGTACTTTTGATGTCATACAGATTTAATCAAATAGTAACAGTACAGTGGTGTAACACAGTTTAGGATCCCTCAAAAGTTTTTAGCCTTTCGACATATTTTAATGCCCTTTTATAAAAGCTGTTGGGTTTAGCCAGTGAGCTCTTGTATCCGTTACGCCACTGAAATAGTACATGTCATAAAAGTGTGAAAGCTGAAATGTTTTGATTTCTTATTTTTCAGATGTCCTTGGATGAGAATGAATTAGAGGATGCAAAATGGTTGAGCAGAGATGAGGTTAAATATATACTGCAATCAAATACACGTTCTGAGCCTGCTAAACCATCCATTTGGTTTCCTCCATCATCAGCAATAGCTCATCACCTGATTAAAAATTGGGCATTTGATTCAAAAGCTGATGCATCTAGTTGATGATTAGTTCAATAATGTATCAAATGTTGAGGTTTCCAAAGTATTAAAACTATACCATTTATTATACTGTATTAATAATTTATGAACTTGAACAATAGTTGATACAATTGACACAACAATATAGCATGCATGGTGTCTCTGGTCATCATCTTTTTTGTTATCTTAGGATAGTTCATGTTGTTTGTGTTTAAAGCGCTTAACATTGTATTAGGCGCTATAAAACACAACCATTATTATTTAATTTCTTCAAAGTGGTCTAGAACAATAATATTTTTTATTTGCACAATGAATCCGGTATATTAGATTGTACAGTACTGTAATGAATATCTAGAGCGAGAGAGGTAGGCAGATCTGTGGGTGGAGCAGGAGAAAATTTCATTTTTAAATTTTGTTAAGCAATATTGCTAATCAACTGATTTTTTGCTACACAATTTTAAAAATCTGTAGCAAAAAGGTTGTTTTGTATAGCTTTTTGCTATGCTACACTGGCGAAATTATTCCCTGTGGAGTAGTGCAGCACTGGGTGTGCGTGTTCTCCGCCTTTCACAGCCAAATCATTTTGTCCATTATTATTTGTGATTCTCATATGAAATATTTTTTTCAACCATTATTTTTGGAATATCAATGCAATTCTATTTTGAAACGGCCTATCAACTGTTTTTGTGAATTAAGTCTGTATGTAGTACATATTACATTTTGAAACAGCCTATCAATTGTTTTTTGTCTGCATTTTTTGCTATGTGTACAAACAAATGTAGAAAGTAAGGTAAGCTACTTGCAATTTATTTATACAGTACCATATAAACTTCTTTTTTTTTTATTTTCAAAAAAGATTTCCAAAAACAAACAAGCACCACAAAATACTTATTAATAACAATGGTAAAAAGATAGCAATAATGATGTAAAAAAAAATAGAATAAAGAAATTGTTCAATAAACCAAAAACCATGCAATATATTGTAAATTTGTATTTTTTAAAAGCTATATTTGTCCAGACTACTCACATAAAATTTAATTCATAAATGTAACATTTGGTTAATAAACTGCTTCTTTCAGATTTGTAATCAATTTGTTTTGTATTGTTTAATGAATTGTTTAGTACACAGTACTGTACATGATTGACAACCCACTGCTGCCTCGTAACCAGTGTACCGATATGAAGTTTCTCTAATGCTAAGAAGAAAGAGTACAGTATATGCCCATGCTAAGAAATACCACCACTAGTATGAATGCAAGCAATGATTGCCTTGCTTGTATGGACAGTTTAGTAGTTGTTGATTTGTGACATGTGAAATAACTAAATAACAATTCTTCAAATAATACAGAAAGCAGGTGTCTGGTTGAACAAACAAGTTTATTAATTCAAACACTAATTTACACTGGTTATCATAGAGCAACAGCCTCTATGATGATTATAGATGTAATTGTTATTAATTCAAATCATGAGGAATGTAATCTCTGTCCTTTTTCTACATTACGGAAAGTTATATTTAATAATTGTACATGGCAAGTTTGTACTGTAGAGGGACGAGAAACAATTTAAAATTTCTAATATTGTATAGGAATTATAATTTTCAAAAATAACTTGTCAAAGGTATAGTTATGCAATTTTAAATAATGTTCTGTAAAATCAATTTATAATAAATTAATAATTTTATTTTTAATGTATTATAAACTATGAAATTATTATGCATTGACTGTATTGCAACAATAAAGTACAGTATATTTATCATCATACAGTATTCCAATAAATTGATCAAATGAACTACAGTAATAAAGAATGCATGTTTATAAAATAAAATCATACACATTATTTAATTAAGAACACTAAATATAAGAAAATAACTGAGGAAAACAAAGGAATATATATTAGTGATCATTTGAGAATGAAATGAATAAAAGGAGTGGTTAACGCCACAAAAGAGAAAAAAATACACTTTATATTTATATAAGTTTAATAAATTATTGCAGTTAATTTTAATTTAAACTCATCTAAATAGTATAAATATTTGATGAATATAAATATTAAAAAAAAAAAAACATGACTGAACTTCTTTGGTTCAAAGAAAAGTAACTACAGTACTACCACTCCTGTCTGGTTTTCTGGAAAGGCTGGTATTCAGAATATTTTAAATGGTCAAAAAGAATTTTAGACCTAAAGAAATGTCTGGTTTTGGGACAGTTTCCAGTATCTCGAGATTTGACTGTACTACATACAAGTAACCATGCATTTCAGAAGCTTTAGGCCACGAGAAATAGTCAGTCTTGTCAGCCACCTGTTCGAAATTTTAGCACCCCCATCAAATAGATTTGGTTTTTTTTCCCAAGAAATAAATACCGAGCAGATTGATGGTGACAAAAATAAAACAATCTTTTGTCCCTGTATTTCACAAAACATGGAATCTAATCGGTGATGATAAAGGTATAGGCCAAATAAAAAGCTACCACCACATGGTGAAAGATGAAATTATATCCAAATCATGCATTAACATTTTGAGAAGTGCTGCTGACAAGAACAATATTGTAACATATTTCCCTTGGCCGTATGGTTTAAAAAAAAGTAGATGAACCATTAAGGTACTATTATAGCCTCTGCAATTAAAGCTTAATAACTTTAGGAAAGTATAAGATTAAAAATTTGCATTTCATCCGAATTATTACCCTCAACTTCAAGAACTTGAATAATTTGTTGCGAGTCATCCTGTGAAGTTTCTAAACTAGCTTGACTGGCTTGTTGCAAACCCTCTACAACTGTTTTCAAAAGTGAATTATCATCCAGTTCTTTATCAACACTATTTTCAATAGATGTGCTTGTTGGATTCTTTTTATGTAACAACAGATGCTTCTTTAAGTGCATCAACTGTGAAAATTGTTTATTGCAAATGTCACAGGAGTACGGTTTTTCACCTGTGTGAGTTCTCTCATGGTATTTTAGGTGCCAACGAGTAGAGAACTTGCGATCGCAAAAGCTGCAACTCAATGGTTGTGTTCCTTCATGCTTTTTCATGTGCCTGTTGAGATCAGCCTTACGGGCATACTTTTTTTTACAAATCTTACACACGTGAGGAGTATTACCAGTGTGCATGTTAAGATGAGCTTCCATATCAAATTTTTTAGAAAACATCTTTCCACAAACATCACACATGTGAGGTCGTGCTCCAGTGTGCGATTGTAAATGTACCTTTAGTGGAAAGCTATAAGCAAATGACTTTCCACATACCTCACATCTAAATGGCCTTTTCCCAGAATGAGTTTTGTTATGACGTTTTAGATCATCTGCACGACGAAAACTCTTGCTACATTCTAAACACCGGAAACATTTTTTATCTATGTGCAATAGTTGATGGCGTTTTAGCAACGTGCTTGTCTTAAACACTTTATGACACTGATTGCAATTGTATTTTTGATTGACAGTTGTTTTGCTTTTTCCTTTTTTATGAAATTGTTGATGCTGAAGAACATGAACTTGTGACGCAAACTTGCGGCCACATTGATCACACAAATATTCATTTGATTTTGACCGCGTGCGTATGTCTTTTGTTTGAAGTTCATTGTGGGTTTCACTTTTATCTAAAGATAAATCTTTTTTTTCTTCTTGCAATGTTCCTGGTAATATTTTTATAGATTGCTCATCTTGGATAGAATCTGTATTAGTTTTTTTTGCTTCTGTCTCTAAATGTTGGTCATCATTTGAACTTCCATTAATTACAGATCGGTCTAGAATCATTTTCAATTCACTTTCTATGACGTCATTTAAATCATTCGTAGAACTATTAGTATTACTTAATTCTGTACAATCAATTTTGTTCACACTTAAGGAAGTGGCAATGTCGCTCTGCTCAAATTCAATTATGCTGTGTTTTGTAATATTGTGGTTTCTAAGCAAAGATTTGAAAGGAAATATTTTCTTACATGTTTTGCATTCAAATGTCTCTTTTACAACTTTTCTTGGCCTTCCACGTTTTTTAGGTGGTGCCTGTTTTATCTTACTGTCAGAGCTTCTTTCATGGATTTCTATTTCTTCTTGATCTAACATGTCATTATTTATCTTTCTTGGTCTACCTCTCTTCATATTCGACAACTGTTTTTTTACAGATGGTAGTGATGTTGTTCTTAAATTTTCTTCAGGCCTTTCCTGAACTTTAATATATTTCTCAACAACCTCATCAGCAGTGGATTCATCTCCGTCTGTTCGAAATCTTTTTGGTAATCGAATTGACCTTCGACTTCTGGTAGTGGAGTTTATTGGCAATTTGTCTTCGGTCTTCGAACTTTCTTCAAAACCATCTTTAATTTCTTTGGATTGCAATAAAGGCTCTGCGATTGATTTACTATTTTTCATATTGTTTGATTGAATGTCTTCTTCATATGCATTATCTTCACTTTTATTTTCATTTGATAAATTATTGTTTTCTTTGAAAATATCCACTATTTCTTGAATCTCATCACATGGCTTTGTTTCCATGATAAGCCTGGATGTTTTGATACATGCATGTTTAACTGGTTTGGTTTTAATTCGTTTTGCATGTGTTTCCATATGTCGTACTAAATGAAAAGGTCTCCGAAACCCAACGCCACAAAGCGTGCAAATAAATGGACGTTTACTTTTACTTTCCTTTATGTTTTTACTTCCTTCGTGTTGTTCTTCATGTCTTTCAAAACTTGTTCTATACTTGAATTCCGAGTTACAATATCCACAAACATAGATCAAGCGTGAAAGAATAACTTGCACCTTATGTCCTTCTTCATCATAGGCAATAACCTTCTTTGTCTGAGGTGGTGGTTGGTTCTTCTTGTTTGTTTCTAGATCATTAGTATCTGTATTTAATGATTCTTTTTCTGTAAGAAGATCAATGTCATTCACTTTGTCTTCACCATTTGACTGATTATCTGCTTGTGCATCATCATCACAAATTGCAGATGACATCTCAAGTAAAGCATCTTTTAGATTATCCTTGTCATCTGAATTTTTCTCTTGGACCCTTTCAGTGCATAGGTTTTTGTGCTCTTTCAGCTTCTCCACTGAACTATAAGCATGATAACAATTAACACAGACAAAAATAGAACTGTCTGTTGTTAAAACTTGTGCTCGTTGCTCAATCTCAGCTTTCAGATCTTCAAATTCCTCATCAAAATGGAAAGCAGCATGCGAAGTCACATGCTTTATGAAGCTGGTTTTGTATTTAAATATCCTATCGCAATATTTACAGTTGATGGAATCAGAAACAGGAGAGTCACCGCTACAATTAGGTTGAACTTCTTTGTGTATTAGCAGTTCTTCTTCACCAGCAAACTTTTGTTTACAACCACTACACTTTGATGTGGTTATCACCGGCATACTTTTTTCCTGGATTTCTTGTTTCTCCTTTAAGCTATCTATTCCGACCTGACCTGCAAATGCCATCAAATACTCTAAAGCATCATCTACATTGCCAACCACATCATCTGTGTTTGATTCAATACTACCAACAGCGGCTAGAGATTCAGATGTGTCCATTTCTTTTGAATGTTTAATATGGGTACGTTCATGACGTGTCACTTCATCTTTGTGCATATATTTTCGACCACAGTACTGACAGCTATATGTTTCAGAAGCATGTGTTATTTCATGGCGATCTAGATGACATTTCTGCATAAATTCTTTATAACATAGCTGGCATTGATATGGCTTCACACCAGTATGACGGCGTTCATGATAATTGTAATGCCACTTTGTAATAAAACGTTTTCCGCAATATCTACATTCAAAAGGCTTGTTACCTGTGTGGGATAACACATGTCTTCGTAAGTCACTATTTCTAGCATAAGTTTTACCGCAATGCTCACAGATGAATTTTTTCTGTCCTGTGTGCTGCCATTTGTGGGTCTCCCAGTCCCACTTCTTGGTGAACTTCTTTCCACAAACGTCACAACTGAATGGTTTGTCTTCTTGTTTGACATGAGTAGCAATATGAGACTGCAGACTTACTTTACTTGAATAGTCCTTTCCACATTGCTGACATGTAAACATACCCTTTCCAGAGTGTATGCGTTGATGAACCGTCAATGATCGTTTCCAAGCAAATTTTTTATCGCATTCTTTGCATTGGTAGGGTTTTTCTAATACCGGTTCATGGGAAACATCTTTACACTCCACATTTTCTTTGAAGCCTTCATCAGGTTGATGAAAGACTTGAGTCGAATGAACAGTATTTTGATCTGAAATATGATCACCTTTTTGATCAATAAATACGGAATCCTCCTGTGCTCCTTGCAGATTGTCAATTGTCTCCATATTTTTTTCTTCATTTTGTTGCATGATAACAATTAAGGTTCCCTGAAAGCCATCAGCAACACCACTCATGTCAACTGTGTCCGCCGAGCCACCCTCAAGAACAATAACCTTAAAAATTAAATAGATACTGTAGAATAAAATAGATCAAATAAAAGATACATGTTTAAATGATAAGATGTTGCAAATAGCCAGGCCCATGGTACATGCATGATGGTTGATGGCATTGCTCAACATAATTGTTTTTATCATAAGTGAAATTGATTAGGAAATAATGAAGATTACAAGATCATTGTTAAATGTATTATTCTTGATCCTTAAGCTTAACTGGAAGCTGAGGAAATTCACATTATATCCCATCCAAAAGGACGAGGCAATGAGAGTAAAACATCTTGCTCGAACCCATGCCCATCACATGCTAGTCGCATGTTATCATTACACTCTCTGGTATAAACAGCACCAGCCGCTATTCCCTAACATTGCTTAAAGATGTATTGTCCCTTGAAACACAAAAAAAAAATATAATATATTTAAATTAGCCATATCCAAGTAATATTAAAGTTATTCACTTTAAGTTGAAAAATCGAGCCAAAAACAACAAGTTTACGTAATTAACAGGTAAATTAATTAGATTACATTTCGTCTGGGAAATCGTCGCAAGCGAAAGTAAACAAAGATTTCAAACCATGAGTATGCATTATGCATGATGCTAATTAGGATTGTTTACAACTCGTCACGGTTGAGAAGGTGTTTTCACACAGATCGCGAAGAAGTTTTATGATTATGCATACAGAGTAGCCAAACAAGCGCGTTGCATTATGAGATATGTTTTGATTGAAAACTTTGACTGGAAGTCAAAGTTATTTTTTGAACAAAAAAACATCTGTATTTCGGTTAAATTATTTTTTTTTTCTACTAATTTTTGGTGAAAGTTAATAGCTACTGTATTATGATACTTCAAAATGACCCCCTTTTTTTCAAAATATAACAAAAATTTTTTTTTGGGAATTAGTCAAAGGGACAATACATCTTTAACTTCAGTGATCTGACAGGAACCAGCGTTTCAACACAGTATTTTAAAATAAATACCTGTGAATGTTCATCACCATTATTTGCTGCACCTGCTTGCTGAAGTGCAGCAGCAATCTCATCTTCAACATATACAACAGCTTGGTTGTGGTCAACTTCAATATGTTGTCCTGCTATACCTTCTCCAGTCATACCTGAAATATACAGTGATGACAATTAACAACATCAATAAATCAGGCCGATCTTGACTAAATCGAGACCGATTTTGATCATTTTCTTTAAAAATCGCTGACTAAATGGTATTTAAATGAGGTTTATAAAAAATGTAACAGTTTATTGAGTTGTTATATTGGCCAGATATTGAAGAATGAAATATCTATTTTTATATTAGCTCAATTAAATATACATTGGTATATCTTATAATACAGTAATGCAAATCACGTTCATTTAAACCGTATACAAATTACATTATTTTCTTCGTGTCAAGTCAGACTTGAACTAAAATGAACTGGAATGGAAGATGCGGAAATTCACCACGCGATGGAATGTTTAGGAGGCCTATGAAGAATGTGGTTCGTCGCAATAATACTTAAAAAATACCTATAAAATATGAAAGATATCGTACCGCCACTTTTGAAGTTTTTGTTTGTTGTTATTTAATCAAAATTACTTCACTGTTAAATTAATAATGATCTTGTTCCAATAATAAACGATTAAAATTATTTTTTATGTATAGTCCTGATGCGTAAAAAGTTTTGTTGCTCCTCAAAAACTCTCTTATCATTGGGCAATGTATAGCCTTTGTTACCCAGACGTGTGAAACTCGACTAAAAGCTCGACTTTGAACTGCAGATTTGACTACTTCTTTATGAATCGAATTTGAAGAAATATCTTGAACTAGCACTTTTTAAAGTCAAAGTTTGAACTACTTTTGCTTGCTTTTCCACAAATAAATAAAATGTCAATCTTTTTTATTTTAAATTATTAAAAATTATAAAACCAAACTTTAAATTTATGTTTATATAGTATAAAGATTTACCTTCCCCTATACTCTGAAGAACTTCAGCAGCCCGTTGGTGAGATAAATAATCAACATCATCAACCTGGTGCATTATTTTCATGGACTCATCACGTAAATGAGCTGGTAAGTTTTCTAACAGCATCTCAGCATTTTGATCGTTGTTTGACAGATGTAAAATTTGTTGTTGTCCATCAACGTCGGTCAACACCACCATAGAACTTGAACTATCATCAGCAGGTGCAACTGTTCCGCTGTCCACGACGTGAATGTCCTCTTCCATTTTCTAACACAATTTTTTAACACTGTCACTGTATGTATATAAATAAATTCGTCATCATATTTTTCTCACCATTGTCTAGTTTGGGGGACGTTTTATTCAGGTTTTAAATTAAGGTGCAGGCAGACAGATTTTCTAAGATACCGTACCTTTTTAGCGCCTGTCACGCCACAGAACGAGCTGTATGCCTGCTACTGTAATAAAATAAAACACAGCAATTTGAATACAAATTTACAGAAAAGGTTGACAAAAGTTTGATCCAAAAAACATTGAAAAAGGGTCAGACCAACTTTTTAGTCGCGTGGACGTGACTCTATAGTTCACTATGTCGGTCGGTCTGTCTGTCAGTCCGGTATCACTATCCGTTTTATCGCTTTCTGACCTTATCTTGATATCAGTTTAATCTAGCTAAGTCAATTTTTCACAGTATATTCCTTATGGTCAGGAATCGATGTGGTTATGTTTTCAGGGTGCGCAATAAAAAATTACGCGGTCTACGCACGATTTAACGAAATCACGTTTGTAATCATATCTTCACAACCATGAATCCCAATTAAATAAAATTTGGTACTCATAAATTTGAGGCCATAAATCATCATATGGCAATACAATTACGTGCGTAGCGCATGTAGACGCGCGCTTAAAATTGTCAAAGTTTATTTTCGATGAAATAAGAGTACGTTTCAGGCAATTTTAAGCGTTTACAAAATTGCCATTAGTGCGCAGATTTTTGCGCGCAGTTATTGCGCACTCTTTTTGCCCGATTTCTGTTTTCTTGACTTACTTTTCCACTCGAAATTACGTTATACGAGCATGTCAAAAGTGACAGGCTACGCACATGTAAATTAAAAAAATATAAATGTTTTTAAACATATCAACATTTTAAAACATGTTCAGCAATTTCGGTCAGTTGGTAGGTCGGTCGGTAAACACTAATGAGCATGTGACTGCAGCCATCTATATGGCCTTGTTTAAAGAAGCACTCTCTTAGACTTAGTCTTATTATTAGACTACTAGCCCTATTAGATAGAAGATCTTTTAGCCTAGTAGGCCTCCTACCTAGCCTACTAACTAGGCTATTAATTATGGCTAGCCTGGGTTTTGTGCTAGTCTAGACTATATAGGCCTAGCCTACTCGCTAGCTAGGCCTTTATTTAGTTAGTAATAGTAGGCCTAGGCTCTACAGGCCGGGCCTAGCTAGGCTAGTAGTAGTAGCTAGTAGTACAGTACAGACAGTAGTGTGTCACTGTGTGTCAGTGCCTAGCTAGCCTAGGCCTAGGCCTCCCTAGGCCTAGGCCTAGGCCTCCCTAGCTAGGCCTAGGCCTAGGCCTATAGCCTAGCTAGGCTAGGTAGAAAAAAATAAATTATGTTTAAAATCTACTTATTAGAACTTGACATAACGTTCCAAAAAATCCTACCAGTACAAATTGAGCTTTTTATTATAAAAAATATTATACTTAGGAACTAGTATTATTTTTTATGAATTTAGACTAGTAAAAATATAAATTGGGCTTAAATTGAAAAGAAACCCGCCATCATAAAGCGCAAAACCTATGTAAAATCGCATCCATCAAGAGATCAATGGATTTGATAAAACATTATTTATAAAATAATGAATATTTATTTTTTAAATGTTTTGATTATTTAGCAATACTTTAAATATATAGTCAATTTAATTATATTTTTTATAGTTAAAATTATTTTTGATTATTTAACAAAACATAATATATTAAAAATTAAAGCAGAATTGGTGGCGGCTGATACACATATCGTATCCGATCCCGATATAATACCCTCGCAGGAGAGAGCTAGGCTCTCACGAACTAAAATACGTGAGGCTTAGAGCCGGAGCGGAGTAGGTCTAGGCCTAGGCAAAGAATATGGTCTTGGTTGCTGCAAGGTCAATCTTCGACATGTTAACTGCGTGCGAGACCGGAAAGGAACCGATGTTTGTTGACTGAGCAAACATTGAGTGACTACCCTAAGGCTAGGAGTAGGTAGGTCTGTAATATAATATTAATAAGCCTTTTATTGTAGAAAAGAAGGAATAGCTAAATCTAGGCCTAGCCTCTACTATACTCTAGGCCTAGAACTCCTCTTACTTAGTTACTTAGGCCTAGCCCTCCTGGTCTATTACTATATTAGTATTAATTATTATGCTAGGCTAGCCGCTAGTAGTAGTGTAGTAGGCTACTACTAGTTGGCCTACTAGCCTATAGGCCTACTACTGCTGGATTCCCCTACTACTACTCTGTAGCACTACTACTCTGTAGCACTTCTACTGTGTAGGGTAGCTAGGCGGCCCTCTAGGTAGGAAAAATTATTCAGTAAATTTTTATATGGCATGATGAGGTGTCCTGAAACCCCCTGAAAATGCTAGGCCTTAGTAGGCCTATAAGTATATATGTTATTTCTGTTGGTTACACTTGTCACTTCCCTGCACCAGTCAGGGGAAAAATGACAAAAGGTTTCCTACTTTCTAGGATTTTTATCAAATAATCTAATCTACTGTAGGTCTGTAATAATTGTTTTGACCACAGCACAGTGCTGATTTTGCCATTTTCCCTCTAACTGGCACAGTATTATTGTTTGTGTTATCGATCGAAGGTGTTTCATGAAAATGGTGTATTCACAATCTGTTAAGTTTATAAAAATGGCGCTATCAATCAGAGAAATAAGGCCTATTATAAATAGCTAAGGCCTGATTGTTTAGGCCAAATAAAAAAATCTACGTGTCAAGCGTCAACCCCCGAATAAATGTTAGTAGAGGGAGGGTTGTGATTTTTAGGCTAATGGAAAATCTTGCATTAAAATGAAAAAAAAAAAATATTTATTGAATTAATAAGTAATTCTTATTTGAATGCTAATTTCTTTTTTTACCATTTTACAGGTTCTTCTCTTCAATTTAAATAATAGAGAAATGATGCTGCAACCATTAGGTCTTGCAAGTATAAATGATCCTTCTGAAGTTACTTCCAAAGTAATCAATGAATCTAGTGCAGCTGCAGTTAATGTGGCCACTGCAGAAGAGAAAGTCATTGCTATTGATGACAGTGTGATTAAAGTAAACACCAGTATAGAAAAACAAAATGATACAACTCTTGTACTTCCAGATGAGGAAAGAGACACAAACTATCATCTTACAATTGATGAACAGAAGATTTAAGGAAAATGATGGTCCTTTTATGTACTAATTGTAACCTAGTATTCACACTCAGAAAGAAAAATATTTCATGATCACTTTCACAAATGTTTAGACGCTGCTGTTGAATTAGATGATAAAGATGTTGAAGAATGTGGAAACGTTTGGGTTGAAAGTGATAAAAGTCTAAAAATACATTCTGAAAATCATTTGATCAGGAAAGAAAAAGAGGAAATCAATCAGAAATTTGAATGTAAGGAATGTAAATAGATATTTCATCATAAATGGTCATGCGACAACCACTCCTGTCATACTAAATAGTAGAGTAGAACTAATGAAAAAAAGGGGCCAACCTAAAAAAAATTGCAACAAAAGGTTTTTCAACGGATTTTGGTAGTATTGGGTCTACTAAACAACAGAAAAAAAGTCTCAAGAATTTCGACCCCCGGAAAGTGGTTTTTTTCAAGATGGCCGCCAAAATAGATAAAAAGTGAAAATGGCCATACCTCCTTAACTACTTGGTCTATTGATATAATTTTGGTACCAACATACTCAGAACATGCATATTTATATTCGCTATAATAGAACATTTTGGCCAAAATTGACCGGAAATACCATTTCTGACAATTTGACCTTTGACCTTGATATGTTGTATCTTGGTAATAACTGACCGTAGGAAAACAAATGATGGCTCAAATTGTTCAGAATGTACATATTTACATTTATTGTAATGAGACATTTTGTCAAAAAATGGTTGGAAGTAAAGGTTATTGACCTTTAACCTTTATCTATGTAGAATTTCCATATCTCGGCAACTATGTGTGGTAGAGATTTAAAATTGGGCTCTAAATACTGAGAATATACTTATTTATATTTACTCTAATGAAACAGTTTGACAAAAAATGACCAGAAACGACATTTTTTTACCATTGACCTTGACATGCTATATTTCGATAATGACTGACTGAGATACACTATTTATGGCTCAATTTGT